>NW_022096095.1:0-26798 GCF_006542625.1 Nomascus leucogenys
ACCTGTAGCCAGCACAAAGCTGGAATTACTGATCATAGCCACGAGGATCTGGGAGAGACGTGGGCTCCATGAGAAAATGCCCTTGGCAGCCTCCAGGAGGCCCTCCGACACCCTTCTTGCAGCCTTTTCAGAAGTGAGCCAGAGTGAGGGTGATGAGAGTCCCCATGTTCTTCTCTGAGCACCCTCCTGGGAATTTCTGGGACCCAGCCTAGGCCCTCAGGGGGTTAAAGGATGATGGGGGTAGGATGCCCAGGCATGGGTAAACACGGATGCCAGGAGAGAGACCCTTATGCAGCCGTCTCCCACCATGGGGGTCATGGCCTAAGCTGCCTAGGCCTCACTCCCTCTTCCCCAACTAAATTCACCTCTAGGCTCAGCTGCCACCTCCTCCAGAAAGCCCTCTTGGATTACCTTTCTGCGTCTTTTTTCCGGGCCATACCTCCTCCCTTCTCCAGGTTGTGAATTTATACCTATTTCTATGACTTTTTTGGTTATTTCCTCCTCCACTGGACTCTGAACTCCGGGGAGACAAGGCCATGTCTGTTTCATTCTCTTTGGAATCCCCAGCCCTGGGCACAGTGCCCTGGCCCAGAGTTGGCCCCGAGGGTTCGTTAGTTTAATTAAGTGATTCGTTAATTAATTAATGAGGTTATGACTGGCCTCACCTCAAACCCAGGGCAAAGCTTTCTCTTCCCACAAGGTCATCTGGGCGGTTTCAATGCAAACACGGAGGAAGGGGCCCAGAAAGAGCAGAAGGTTGGTTGTGATTACTGCCGCTGTCGTTGGCATGGTTGGAAATGCCCAAGAGGGGTTCCAGTTGAGGCCATGGGCATGCACCAAAGAGCGAGGCCCCTCCAGCCACCCAGAGGTTGAAGCGCTCGTGAAGGTGGCACATAAGCGTGTAGAATCTGGAATCTGCTGAGGCTCAGGGCTGACTTCACATGACCTCAGAGGGATAAGCCCCAGGACACACTAGTAGCCCCCTCAGGCTCATCTGGTGCACCCCTCCCAGACCCCCACTCGAAGCCCTACAGTTCTGTGAAGTGACCCTGGAGGATCAGGGCTGATTGCTGGAGGGCCAGTTTGTTCCCAGGCACCCTCTCCTCTGCCTCAGTGGGCCCATCTGCATCCCGGCAGAGACCCACCCAGCCCGTCATCTCCCCTTGTTCAGGAGGATTTGGGGCGCACAGCGAGGGTCGGCTGTGAAAACCCAGAGACAGGGTGTGTAGGATGACCTGGCAGGTCACAGCCCTGGGGCGTGCTGCAGACTTGGGGATCGGTGATGGGGTGCTGGCTGCATCCCGTGAGATCAGGACCACTGGACTCACCAGGGCTCCCCTGGGTTCCCCGCTGCAGGACCAACCCCAGTATCTGATCTGGCACTGCCAGTATCTCTGCTTCCAAGGGGAGATTGCAGGAATTCCCGCCTAGTGGAGGTCCCGGGCAGGAGCAGCACAGCCCCTCATAGGCAGCACCAGGCTTTGGCTCTCCACCCAGGAAACTGAGCAGGTCCGCCTAACTGCCAGGGCCAGCCGGGCCTAACCTCACTACTACTGCCTGGCTCCCCTGCCCTCCCCTGCCCTTCCCTGCCTTCCTTGTGGCTCCCCTGGCCGCTCCCTGGCCACTTGTACCATCGCTTGCACCCCTCACCTGCCACTGGTGGCTTTGCTTGTAGGCCCTCCGGGGCAGGTTTGTGCAGAGACAAAGTAACCACGTTTACAGATGCCAAAGCCATGTTCTTAGGTCTTGAGAGGTGAATGTGTATGTACTGTGTGTGTGATGTGGTGTGGGTGTGTGGTGTTGTGATGTGTGTGGTGTTTATGTGTATGTGGTGTGTGTTGATGGTGTGTTGGGGTGTGTGTAGTGTATGTGTGTGTGATGTGTGTGGTGTGTGTGGTGTGTGTGTGGTGTTTGTGGTGTTGTATAATGGTGTGTATGTGTGTGGTGTGTGTGGTGTGTGGTGTGGTATGTGTAGTGATGTGTGTGGTGTGTGTGGTGTGTGGTGTGGTGTGTGGGTGGTGTGTGTATGTTGTGTGATGGTGTTGTGGTGTGAATGTGTGTGTGTGTTGTGGGTGTTTGTGTGTTATGGGTGTGTGTGTGGTTGTTGGTGTGTGTGTGTGTTGTGTGTGTGTGTGGTGTGTTGTGTGTGTGTATGTGTGTGATGTGTGTGTGTGTGTGGGTGTTTGTGTGTGTATGTGTGTGATGTGTGTGGTGTGTGTGGTGTGTGTGTGGTGTTTGTTGTGTATGGTGTGATGTGTGTGGTGTGTGTGGTGTGTGTGTGTATGTGTGTGATGTGTGTGGTGTGTGTGGTGTGTGTGTGGTGTTTGTGTGTGTGTATGTGTGATGGTGTGTGTGGTGTATGTGTGTGTGGTGTGGTGGTGTGTGGTGGTGTGTGTGTTTGTGTGTGTGATGTGTGTGTGTGGTGGTGTGTGTGGTGTGTGTGTGGTGTGTGTGGTGTGTGTGTGATGTGTGTGATGTGTGTGGTGTGTGTGTGGTGTTGTGTGTGTGTGATGTGTGATGTGTGTGGTGTGTGTGGTGTGTGTGTGGTGTGTGTGGTGATGTGTGTGATGTGTGTGGTGTGTGTTGTGGTGTGTGTGGTTGTGTGGTGTGATGATGGTTGTGATGTGTGTGGGTGATGTGTGTGGTGTTATGTGTGTGTGATGTGTGTGAATGTGTGTGGGATGTGTGTGATGTGTGTGTGTGTGTTGTGGTGTGTGTGGTGTTTTGTGTGTGTGTATGTGTGTGATGTGTTGTGGTGTGTGTGGTGTGTGTGTGTGTGTGTGTGGTGTGTGTGGTGTGGTGTGTGGTGTGTGTGGTGTGTGTGTGGTGTTTGTGTGTGTATGTGTGTGATGTGTGGTGATGTGTGTGGTGTGTGTGTGGTGTTTGTGTGTGTGTATGTGTGTGATGTGTGTGTGGTCAGTAAGGTTCTGCATGGTCTCCTTTTCACCGCCCCCGCAGCAGGGCATCGCCACGCCAACGCTGGAGCCAAAGCCCCCACCCAGGTTACAGGTGTAGGCACCGCTGTAGCCTCCCCCCAGTCCCGCCAAGAAGCAGGAGGAGGTGACCAACATGTTGCCACAGCTGCTGTCTCCCAGGAGGCTGGTGGCCCGAAAGGCACCCCAACACTGACAGATGACATCCAGGAGAAACCCCTGCCAGGTGTCCACAGGCCCTTGACAGAGCCAGAGGTGGAGAACTGGCAGATGCTGGTAGTGGTGACAACCAGGGTGTCCATGGGTCGGGTGAAGGGTCTGGTCTGGATGGAGACCCTGGGTAGCCCGTTACAGCCAGGCTGAAGTGGGGCTGGGACCCTGGCCCCTGAAGTTCAGGCCAAAACCCCAGGAGTGTATTTTTGCCTCCTCCCACCCACTCAGGGCCTGGGCTCAGGCTGGACACATTGAGAGCCTCCCCAGGAACCCCTCCATAGCCAGAGCCCAGCCTGGGCACCAGGGCCTCTTAGCGGTCTGTTCAGACACAAAGGTGGTGGCCAGGCACGTGGCTCACACCTGTAATCCCAGCACTTTGAGAGGCAGAGGCAGGTGAATCACCTGAGGTCAGGAGTTCGAGACCAGACTGGCCAACATGGCGAAACCCCATCTCTACTAAAAATACAAAAATTAGCTGGGCGTGGTGTCACACACCTGTAAGCCCAGCTACTCAGGAGGCTGAGGCAGGAGAATAGCTTGAACCTGGTAGGTGGAGGTTGCAGTGAGCCAAGATCGTACCATTGCACTCCAGCCTGGGTGACAAGAGCAAAAATCTGTCTCAGAAAAGAAAAAAAGAAAGAAAGAAACAAAGGTGGTGCTGGTCTGTAGCCCTGGGGTAGGGTGACCTTCCATCCTCAGCCACAGTTAGGAGGCTGAGCTTATTCTTGTGGGGAGTCCGGAGAACCCAGCCCTGGGAGCCAGCACGGGCACAGGACAAGGCTGCACAGGCCAGGAGCAGGAGGCTGGCCTGGCCCCCCACCCAGCATTCCAGGGCCCCGGGGCCAGGGTGGAGAGATCGGGGCCTGACATCATCCCCCAGTACAACATGGCCCTGGCGGAGACTCCCAGTCCGAGGAGGCAGAATTAGCATCTGACCTGTGGGAGCCCCACTCTCTTGGGATTCTTCCAAGTCCGTGGGGAGATACAGCCCACAAGTTCAAGGATACCTGTGTCTGAGGGAAATAGACGTGGCTGCTGAACTGAGGAAGCTTTGGATCCAAGCCTTTCAGGAAGTCAATTCCAGAGCCTCCGTTCCCTCATTTGTAAAAGGGGGACCAAGTCTTGTCTCCCAAAGTCTTTGAGGGAATCTGGAGAGATAATGACATCAGTAAGGCTCTAACAAAACAGGAAGCAGGGGTGGGGCTGGGAGCAGGGGTCTGAGGCCAAAGGGTTAGGGCAGCCTCCCTGCTCACCCGAACTGAGCAATGGTAGTCCAGAGCAGTCCTGGAGGAGGGGAGGGCAGCCCAGGAAGGCCACGGAGGAGCAGGATCTGTGCAGGAGCCAGCATCATGCCCCGAGGAACAGCCCCTGCAAAAGAGCAGCATGATCCGCAGGCTGGCGGCTGGCACCGCTCCACCCAACAAGGAGATTAGCATCCTAATCTCCGCGGCACTAATGATTTAGGCGCTGCCAGGACACTGGCGTCTGCACCAGGCCTGTCTGAATGTGGAGCTTCCCAGGGCGGCCAGGGCTGGCGGAACAGGAGAGGGGAGAGAAGTGCACGGGTGGCCTGGGCTCTCTGCCCGCACGCGGGGACAGGGAGGGAGATGAGTTTTGCATGTGGCCCAGAGCTCCCAGATGAGACCACACTGCTGGAAAGACTTCCTGCTCAGATAGTGGGTGGTCTGTCACGGAAAGTGCCAGCTGGGGACTGTGCCAGCTGGGAACGGCAGGAGCTACCTGGAAGAGAGCGGTTGAGCCCTGATTTTACTGCTCCCGCCAGCCTGTGAAGGTGCTGGGTGGGGATGGGGGGAGGTTCAAAACCAAGGCTAGAGAGCAAGGTCAGACCACCATGAGCACGAGGTTAGACATCAGGAAGGACTTCCTGGCAATCCAGGACTGTCTTCGGGCAGGGGAGAGACCCAGTAAAACCCGTGCTCACCTGAGCCGCCAGAGTCAAGACTGCACCAGCAGGCACTCACACAAGAAGAGACTCGAAACGAAGACCCTTCCCAGGCCCCATCCTCCCCTAGGCCAGCTGGGCTACCCAGGTGGGCCTCACTCTGGGCTCACAAAAGGGACTGCCCTGCCTTCCAGCAGCAAATGTGGGGCAAAGCCAGGGCCCTAGGGAGGGGGCCAGGCCGTGGGGTGCCACCGCCCCTCTGCCACTCCCTAGAGCTCACACCGCCGGTGCTCACCCTGCCTGGGAACCGCACTTCCAGAGTACCCAGACCTTAGTCTTGAGGCCCAATTTGAAGGAGCAGAGAGTTTATTAATCTTCTTTCTGCCTCTAAAATCACCAAGGCCTCCAACCCCCAATACCACCATTTAGCCCCCACAAGCTTCCTCACCCCTGACAGGCTTTCTGCCTCGAGCCTGCTCCTCTTCCTCTCTGGGCCTCAGTTTCCCCACGCCACTGACTCCCAGGCCCCTTTGCTTCTGCTCGTTAGAGGCTCTACTGCCTGTGAATCCCCCTCTAGCCCCCAACCCAGAGAAGCCTCACATGCTGAGGACAGGCCGGGCCGGCCGGGCAGGAGGGCACAGCTCAGATCTCAGCACAGAGATAGAAGTGGGACCCAGGAAGGCCTCCCTGGCCCTCCAGAACGTGGGGCCACTCCCTGGCCAGGGCTAGGAAAATGCAAACATTCCTCCTGAGACCCTCACAACAGTGACTTGAGGACACCAAGGCGCAGGGTGCTTGAGCAGCGGGCAGTCGGGCAGCCCAATGTTGGCATCAGAGCCTGGCCTGAAGCCAGGGCCTCAGCAGCTCCCACTCTCCCAGCCAGGGAGGAAGGCCTGGCAGGGGCCGGCTGGAGGGCCACACAGAGGTCCTCTGGGCTGTGGCACATCCTGTCTGGGCCTGTCCTCCACCCCCAGCAGGGAGAGGTCCCTGGCACCCCCAAGGGGCAGCCCAGGCCTGCAGCCCCGGCAGCAGCAGCAGCTTGGCCCCCATGGAAGACAAAGGGGTAAAGGAGGAGAGGTCCAATGGCTCTTCCAGCCCCAGAGGCTGCTGGAGTCGAGCACAGGTGGGAGAGGGGGAGGCCCAGGGAGGTGGCTGGGAGAACTCGAAGCTTCCCCAGTGCCCTGGGTGCCAGCCCCACCTTGACTGCCCCTCAGTCTCCTCTGCAGAGAGTGTAGAAAAGCCAGCATGCTGGAGAGCGCAGCACAGATGGGACCTGCCTGGAATTTGAGCAGAGCTAGGGTTTGGGGACGGTGTCCCCTAATATCACCCTTACTATGTTGTGGGGAGGCAGAGGGTGTAGAATGATCTGGGGCCCTGTGGACAGGAGATGTTCAATAGATGCATTTTTTTTTATTTTAAATAGAGATGGGGTCTCACTATATTACCCGGGCTGGTCTCAAGCTCCTGGGCTCAAGCAATCCTCCTGCCTCTGCCTCCCTAAGTGCTGGGATTATAGGAGTGAGTCACCACACCCAGCCAATAGATGCATATTGATACTGACAAGGTCTGGCCGGGCTCAGTGGCTCACGCCTGTAATCCCAACACTTTGGGAGGCCGAGGCGGGCAGATCACTTGAGGTCAGGAATTTGAGACCAGCCTGGCCAACATGGTGAAACCCCGACTCTACTGAAAATACAAAAATAAGCCAGGAGTGGTGGAGGGCGCCTGTAATCCTAGGTAGTCAGGAGGCTGAGGCAGGAGAATCGCTTGAACCCCGGAGGTGGAGGTTGCAGTGAGCTGAGGTCGTCCCACTGCCCTCCAACCTGGGTGACAGAGCGAGGCTCCATCTCAAAAAAACAAAAGAAAAAACAAAAAAGACAAGGTCATGCCCTGTCTGCCCAGCTGTCCTTGGCTCCTACAGGCCCCCCCAAGCATTAACTGTCAACCCTTAGGATGGTGCCCACCCCACACCCCACACCCCTGCCCAGAACCAAGGCGGGCTGTATGCAGCAGGTGTTCTGTGAGTGCTTGCTGAATTGTTAGCATCATGGAGCCTGGGCAGTGACTGCGGTGGAGACAAAGTCCCAGGAAGGGACATGGCCACCTACCCTTCCCCCCAAGGAAAAGGGTCAGTATCAGGTGGTCAGGGAAAGTGAGAGGCCCAGGAGCCCAGAAACGGGCTCCCAGCTGAGACCTTGGCTTGGCTGATGAGAAGAGAACCCCAGAGACCCTCATTCCACGCCTAGTCCCCTGTCACTAGGACCCACTGGGGTCCTTTCCATTCACCCCTCAGACACAGAGCCCCTGTCACCTGCAGGGCCCTTGGTGCTCACAGATCTCCTGCCCCTCGCTCACCTCCAGGCACTCCCACCCATGGCCCAGCATCGCCTGAGAAGTGCACCCTCACCCAGCCACACCTGCCGCCTCCGCAGGTGGAATCCCGCTTCCTCTATTCTGTTTCCTGACTCTATCCTGAGGCCCCAGGCGGCCCCACCCAGATCCTCCCACTAATGATTGTGTCTGGCTGCAAAGGGCCCGCCCCTCCACTTCCCAGGGCCCTGGGAGATTCGGAACATTGCTGGGTGCACTGAGCCTCTGCCCCAGTTTGAAGAGACAGGGGTAAGGGGATCCCCCAGCACCCCCTGCATACCCAGGGGCCTTGGCCAGGGGCTCCCCCTACCCAGGGGTAAGTGGACCCAGCCTTTCTTCCCCTCTGCACCCCTCAGTCGCCTCTGACTGGTTTCCAGGAACCGTCGGCCTGGGGCGGATCCAAAACGTAGGATGCGGACACCCAGGAACACCCCACCCTTCCAGGCAGCACATCAGCTGTCCAGGGGCCCTTCCCAAAAGAGGGCTAGAGGACTGAATGCCTCGGATGAGGCCCAGGGTGGGAGGACAGAGCAAAGGAGGGAGGGAAGGCTAGGGACCAGTGGGGAATGGGTGGGGAGGACATCACGGACAGGAAACCCAGGCCTCGGGGGTCACCCGTGGGACACCTCACTGCCTCTCAAGGGTGAAGACTCCTGTGAGAGGAGTCTTGACCAGATGGCTTCGTCCCTCTGTCCTTCCCTCTGTCTTTCCCTCCCTCTGCCCTTCCCTCCCTCTTTTTCCTCCCTCTTTTCACTTCCCCCACCGCTTCCTTGGCCTGAGGGATGCCTAGGGGTGAGTGAGAGGCAGAAACTCCAGTGGGTTCCCCTTTCAGGCGTGGGGCTCACACCCCCTCTCCACTCTGCCCTGCAGCCTGGCTGAGGGCACCCTGAAGGCCTGGGGGAATGGGAGTCAGAGACACCGAGGGGACTCCAGGCTCCTTCCCACCCTGCAGACCCCAAACCCCCAGCTGCACCTCCCTCCCCCACCCACCTATCAGCTCGCTCCTCCCTCCTGCGCCCTGGGAGGCTGGTTTCTCCCTGTTGATGACAGCTCATTCGCACCTGCTCTGCAATGCTCTTGAGTGGCTTCTCCAGGGGCAGATGAGCCAGGCTCCCCAAAACAGAGGCTGTGTCTCTCCCCTTAAATTGGATACTTCCTCAAGGTAGCAGCCATGTCTCCCCCTCAGATTGGGAGCTCCCTTGACATAGGGGCTCTTTCTCCCTGATGTGAAGGGGGTCTCTCAACTCCTTGTCCTGGTGTTGACCACCCAGCCCAGCCACCACAGTGTGACACACCTGACTGACCAACAAGGGAGGAGAAGCAGGGCAGGAGACTGGGGGAGGAGGACGAGGGCAGGGAGGACTGGGGGAGGAGATACAGGGGATGGAGGGTTAGGTGGGTAGGACCAGCGGAAGGAGGACCGGGAGGAGGACCAGGGGAAGGGCATGAGGAGAGGAGGACTAGGGTAGGAAGACCAAGCGAAAGAGGACCAGGGATGGAGGACTGGGGGAGGGAGGATCAGCAGAGGAAGGGCTATGGGAGAAGGACCAAGGGAGAGAGGACTAGGGGAGGGAGGGCCAGGGAACGAGGACCAGAGCAAGTCATGTCTATCCTTTCCGAGGGCAAAAACAGGAGAACAGGGCAGGAGCATTCCTTTGCAGAGGCCTGGGCTCCATGGGAGTGCTCTGCCTCAGCCCCCAGCCCGCCATCCAGGCCTGCTTCCTCCATCCGTGAAGCTGAGCTGCCCTCCAGCCAGCCAGGAGCAAGCTCCCTCCACTAAACTCCTGCAGCACTGTGGTCCCTGCCATCTCTGCCTCAGAACCGGGTCCCTGGGAGCCTTGTTATTGAGCGTTTCTGGTTGACACACTTTTTCAGCAAAGTTTCATGGGGAGGGACCAGAGTTTCTAATCTTCACAACCACAGGGTCAGGCATTGTGTTAGCTACGATCACATTCTATGATGTCATGCAAAGAGCTCCAAGTCCAAGAACCTGGGGTCAAATCTGGACTTTTGCCCAAGTATGTTCTTGGGCAAGTCATTTTTCTTCTCTTAGCCTCAAACCCTCCTCCTCTGCAGAATGAGAGGACTAGACCTTTTTTTTTTTTTTTGAGACGGAGTTTCACTCTTGTTGCCCAGGCTGGAGTGCAATGGCTCGATCTCGGCTCACTGCAACCTCCGCCTCCCAGGTTCAAGCGACTCTCCTGCCTCATTCTCCAGAGTAGCTGGGATTACAAGTGCCCACCACCGCGCCCAGCTAATTTTTCTATTTTTAGTAGAGACGGGGTTTCACCGTGTTGGCCAGGCTGGTCTCGAACTCCTGACCTCAGGCGATCCGCCCACCTCAGCCTCCCAAAGTGCTGGATTACAGGTGTGAGCCACCAAGACCAGCCAGGACTAGACTTTCGTAACAAACTCTTCATGAGATAAATGAGTCAATATGTAAAAGTAGCTGTCACAGGCCTTGTAGTAACTAGCGATTCAATAAAGCTTCAGTGACTCCAAAAGCTGGCTGGGCAAAGCTCCCTGCCATGAGAAGTCATCCTGCCCTGCCTGTGGTAGGCAGAATAATAAACCCCAAATATGCCAGGCACTATGGCTATGCCTGTAATCTCAGCACTTTGGAGGCTGAGGTGGGCAGATCACGAGGTCAGGAGATCGAGACCATCCTGGCTAACACGGTGACACCCTGTCTCTACTAAAAATACAAAAAATTAGCCGGGCATGGTGGCGGGCGCCTGTGGTCCATCTACTGGGAGGCTGAGGCAGGAGAATGGCGTGAACCTGGGAGGCGGAGCTTGCAGTAAGCCAAGATCGCACCACTGCACTCCAGCCTGGGCGACAGAGTGAGACTCCGTCTCAAAAAATAAAAACTAAAAAATAATAAACCCAAATATGTCCATATCTGAATCCCCAGAACCTGGAAATATGCACTTATAGGGCAAAAAGGACTTTGCGGATGTGAGGCTGTGGTTCACAAGGGATCTACCAGGAAGGAGACAGGAGTCAATGCCCGAGAAGGAGACGTAACCAGAGAAGCAGAGGCCAGACTGATGCACGGCCCTGAGCCAAGGAGTGTGGCAGCCTCCAGAAGCCGAAAAAGGCAAGGAACAAGTCTCTCCTGGAGCCCGCAGAAGGAACACACCCTGCTGACACCTCAATCTCAGCGCCCTAAGACCCATGTTGGACCTCTGGCTTCAGAACTGTAAGAGGATAAATGTGTGTTGCTTCAAGTCCCGAAGTTTTTGATAATTTATTACAGCAGTAATGGAAAATGAACGCACTCCCCTAGCTCATTCTAGCACCAGAGGTGCTAGCCTCTCACACTCGTGTTAGAATTATTGGGAGGCGGGGCCAGGCGCAGTGGCTCATGCCTGTAATCCCAGCACTTTGGGAGGCTGAGCCGGGTGGAATCACCTGAGGTCAGAAGTTCAAGACCAGCCTGGCCAACATGGTGAAACCTCATCTTTACTAAAAATACTAAAATTAGCCAGTTGTGGGGCTGGGCGTGGGGCTCAAGCCTGTAATCCCAGCACTTTGGGAGGCCAAGGGGGTGGATCACGAGGTCAGGAGATCGAGACCATCCTGGCTAACACGGTGAAACCCCATCTCTACTAAAAATACAAAAAAAAAATTAGCTGGGCATGGTGGCAGGCACCTGTAGTCCCAGCTACTCTGGAGGCTGAGGCAGGAGAATGGCGTGAACCCGGGAGGCGGAGCTTGCAGTGAGCCGAGATCGCGCCACTGCACTCCAGCCTGGGAGATGGAGTGAGACTCCGTCTCAAAAAAAAAAAAAAAAAAAAAAAAAAAAATTAGCCAGGTGTGATGGCAAGCGCCTGTAATCCCAGCTACTTGGGAGGCTGAGGCAGGAGAATCACTTGAACCCAGGAGGCGAGGTTACAGTGAGCTGAGATCATGCCACTGCACTCCAGCCTGGGGCAACAGAGCAAAACTCCATCTCAACAGAAAAAAAAAAAAAAAAAAAGAATTAGTGGGAGGCGGATCTGCTCCCCTTCTCAATTGATAATCCTTTACAGCCAAAAGATGGTTTTCTGTTCATCTTTGGACCTACTACAAGGTCTGAATCAGTGGTTTGTACACAGTAGCTGCCCTGTTGATGCTTGCTGAATGGACGCAGGCAGTAAGAGCCCAGAGTTGGACTTCATTCAGCACCTAATTGTTGCGTTCATTGTGTGCAGTCACGGGGCTGGGTGCTCAGAAATTCAGTATTGAGTCAGCCGAGCCCTGCCCTTAATGAGAGCAGGCCGTGAGTGAGACACACACAAAACAGTTCAGTGCAGCGCAATGTTACTCGTGCAGTGACAAAGGTATGTGTGTACAGGCACCTTGGGAGGCCCAGGGAGGGAGCAACTCATTCAGACCAGGCAGCCGAGGATAGTTTCACAGGGAGGGACAGCGAAGCTGGGTTTCGAAGCCAGGGCAGCACTTGCCAGGCTGAGAAGATGAGGTGGAAAATCGTCCAGGTAGAGACGGGAATGCACCTTGGTGTGTTTGGGGAACACCCAGAGACCCATAGCTGCATCAGCATTTCCAGGGGGATGCAGTGGGAGTGCTATGGAAAATGGATCTTGCAAAGAAACGTGTTTCTTTATCTCCTGTTAGTTGAGCACCTACTTTGTATCAGGTACTATGTCAGTCTCTGGGAATAAACACCACAAATCGCATTTTTGCTCTCATGGAACAGACATTCTAGCAGGAGAAATAGGCAATCAACAAACCAGTGGATGGTCCATTCTCCAAGGAAATACAAAGGGGACTATGAGTGCTTTGAGAGGCTGGGGAAGGCCTCTCCTAGGGGACAGTTAAGGGGGAGAACTGAACTATGTAAAGAGCCAGCCACGTGCAGGGAAGGACACTCCAGGCCAAGGTAACAGCTGGTCCAAGGGCCCTGAGGCTGGACCAAGGTATTCCTTTTTGGGAACAGAAAGAAGGCCTGTGTGGCTGGGTGGAGAGGTCAAAGGAGAGAGTCAAGCCACATCAGTCAGGAAGGGACAGGGCTGACCCTCAGAGCAGAGTTTCTCATCCCTGATGCACAGGGCCTCTTAAGGCCCCTGTGGTGCTCTTAAGAGTAGAACTGAGAACGATGATCCACAGCCCCGTGGCCTGGGAGCCTCACGTCTTCAACAGACAGTTTTTGTTTGCTTGTTGCACTTCAAACTTCTCAGAGCTTGGGACAAGCCATTGCACATTGTGACTCTCCATGATGCTGTGTTTCCCAAACTCATATGGACATGGAGCCACTTCCAGGAGAAGCAGGTGGAGCTAGGTTCCTGGGACACCATTTTGGAAATCTCTGTGCCAATTCATAGGTCATACAAGTGGAAGAAACGACTGGGACAAAGGTTGAAAAGGAAGACCACCATGACAGGGTGCTGAAGAGTTTGGACTTTATCCTCTATTAATAGGGAGTCATCCAAGCATGGTTGTTGCTGTTTAGTTCTTAATGTGTCTATTTACATAGATTTAATCAAACAAAAGGGATATTATCGATATCTCCAATGCTTCGGTCTCCCAGTTAATAATCTCTCTTGGAAAGCCACCTCATTCTTTTTAATCCGTCATGACCAGCAGCTATAATTTATCTACTTCGTCCCTGACAACCACCTCTCTGGTCTCCAAGGCTTTTTGCTTTTCCAAGCAATGGTGTCATAAACCTCCCTGAATGTAAAGCATGGTGAACTTTTGCAAATACATCTTCAGGGGAAAGTTTAGAAGTGGGATGACTGGGAGCCGGGCGCGGTGGCTCAAGCCTGTAATCCCAGCACTTTGGGAGGCTGAGGCGGGCGGATCACGAGTCAGGAGATCGAGACCATCCTGGCTAACACGGTGAAACCCCGTCTCTACTAAAAACACAAAAAATTAGCTGGGCGTGTTGGCGGGCGCCTGTATTCCCAGCTACTCGGGAGGCTGAGGCAGGAGAATGGCGTGAACCCAGGAGGTGGAGGCTGCGGTGAGCCGAGATCGCGCCACTGCACTCCAGCCTGGGGACAGAGAGAGACTCCGTCTCAAAAAAAAAGAAGTGGGATGACTGGGTTAAAGGGTAAATCCTTTTATACTTCAAGAGCCATTGCCAAATTTCTTCCAGAGTAAAATGAAATTATACTTGGAGTTTGCTTTAAAATATTCTTACCTATTCCATAAAAACTGGCAGCGGGAGAGAGAAGAAACCAAAATGGCATCATGTTGACAATTATCAAAACCGGGTGATGGGCATATGGAGCTCATTTTGCTATTCTCTCTACTTTGTGTACATCTGGAATTTCCACAGTTAAAAAAAAGTCACCTTGAAAAGTTCTACAAATTATCACTTGCCCTAATCATGACTGAGAATATCTTTCCCCTTATACGTCTACTAGCAATGACACCATCAAAGTTTGTTTGTTGTTGTTGTTTTCCTTTTTTTATCTTTTTTTTTTTTTTTTTTTTTTGAGATGGAGTTTTGCTCTTGTCACCCAGGCTGGAGTGCAATGGCATGATCTCGGCTCACTGAAACCTCTGCTTCCTGGATTCAAGTGATTCTCCTGCCTCAGCCTCCCGAGTAGCTGGGATTACAGGCACCCACCACCACACCCTGCTAATTTTGTATTTTTAGTAGAGATGGGGTTTCACCATGTTGGACAGCTGATCTCGAACTCCTGACTTCAAGTGATCCACCCGCCTCAGCCTCCCAAAGTGCTGGATTACAGGTGTGAGCCACTGTACCTGGCCTTTCTTTTTTTTTTTTTTTTTTTTTTTTTGAGATAGGGTCTCACTCTGTCACCAAGACTGGAGTGCAATGGTGTGGTCACCACTCATGGCTCACTGCAGCCTTGAACTCCTAGGCCCAAGTGATCCTCCCACCTCAGCCTCCCGAGTAGCTAAGACTACACGTGTGTGCCACCATACCTGGCTAATTTTTGTATTTTTTGTAGAGATGAGGTCTCACAATGTTGCCCAGGCTGGTCTCAAACTGCTGGGCTCAAGCTATCCTCCTGCCCTGACCTCCCAAAGTGCTGGGATTATAGCCATGAGCCACCGTGCCTGGCCCTTTTGTCTTTCTTCATAGTTGAAACAGATCTCTCTGTTGCTTCAGTTTCCGTTTATTTAATTATGAGTAAAATTGAACTTCTGTTGTAGTTTGGATGTATCCCCCAAAGTTCATGTTTTGGAAACGTAATCTCCAATGCAATACTGTTGAGAGATGGGACCTTTAAGAGGAGATTAGGTCACAAAGGCAGAGATTAATGGCCTTAGAGATTAATGCCATTGCCAGGGGAGTGGGTTAGTTATTGCAGTTATGGAGGGAGTGGGTTCCTGATAAAAGGATGAGTTTGGTCCCCTTCCTTCTCTGTCTGTCTCTCTCTCTCCCCCTACTCCCCTCTCTACCCTTCCACCTCCTGCCATGGGATGCTGCAGCATGAAGGCCCTCGCCAGACGCAGCCCCTTAACTCTGGACTTCCCAGCCTCCAGAATTGTCAGGAGTAAATCTCTGTACTCTGTTAAATCACCCAGTCTTGAGTGTTCAGTTACAGCAGCACAGAACAGACAAAGACCACATCCTTCCCTATATTTCGTGGTTGCTTCTTGTTCTCCTTCTTGTTTCTTAGGAACTGGCTGTTCCTATCCTTTGCCTATTCTTGTCTGCGGTCTTGTCCTTCCTGGCTTGTGTGAGCTTTTCATAAACATGGGAAGAGCCTTGGCACAGGTGTTGTGAATGCATTTTCCCAGTTACTTTTCATTTTCCGACTTTGTTTTTGGGTCTTTCTCCATACAGACAATTCCCTCAGGCCACATTCCTTCCTTCTTTTTCCTGTGTCTGGGCATGGAGTAGTTTGAAGGAGCTCCCTTTGGTGGCAGTGTGAATGCTAGATAGAGCAGAACTGGCCTCAGGCTGAAGTGGTGGCCTGGGAGAGAGATGTGAGGTAAGGATGGGACACCATGGCCAACAGGGAGCCAGGCCTGAGCTGGGAACAGCAGGATGACTCTGCATTTTCTGAGCTGAGTAACTGGGTGGGTGATGATGTCACTGAGTAGGATGGGGAAGCTAGGACGAGCAGAGTTCACAGAAACACAGCAATTCCCCTCTCTGAGGCACGTCTCACCCTGTGTGGTCACACCTGCTTGTACACCTGACTCCCCTTCTAGGCATGGGACAGGGACCCTGCCTCCTTCTCTCTCTCCCTGGAAATGGCCATAGCAAAGAGTGCCCAATAACTGCAGATATGAATAAATGAATGAACAAATTAATAAATGAATGGCTCCAGCACTTTGGGAGGTGAAGGCGGGCAGATCACTTGAGGCCAGGAGTTCGAGAACAGCCTGGCCAACATGGCGAAACCCTGACTCTACTAAATAAATACAAAAATTAGCCGGGTATGGTGGCACATGCCTATAATCCCAGCTACTCGGGAGGCTGAGACAGGAGAATCGCTTGAACCCAGAAGGTGGAGGTTGCAGCAAGCCAAGATCACACTGCTGCACTCCAGCCTGGGAGACAGAGCAAGACTCTGTCTCAAAAAATAAAATACAGCTGGGTACGGTGGCTCACACCTGTAAATTCCAGCACTTTGAGAGGCTGAGGCGGGCAGATCATAAGGTCAGGAGATCAAGACCATCCTGGCCAACATGGTGAAACCCCGTCTCTACTAAAAATACAAAAATTAGCTGGGTGTAGTGGGACGTGCCTGTAATCCCAGCTACTTGTGAGGCTGAGGCATGAGAATCACTTGAACCCAGGAGGTGGAGGTTGCAGTGAGCCGAGATCATGCCACTGCACTCCAGCCTGGCAACAGAGTAAGACTCCATCTCAAAAATAATAATAGTAAATAAAAATAAAATAAAATAAATTTTGCTGGGCGCAGTGGCTCACACCTGTAATCCCAGCACTTTGGGAGGGCGAGGCGGGTAGATCACCTGAGGTCAGGAGTTCAAGACCAGCCTGACCAACATGGAGAAACCCTGTCTCTAGTAAAAATACAAAAAATTAGCCAGGCGTGGTAGCTTGTTCCTGTAATCCCAGCTATTCGGGAGGCTGAGGCAGGAGAATCGCTTGAATCCAGGAGGCAGAGGTTGCGGTGAGCCGAGATCACGCCATTGCACTCCAGCCTGGGCAACAAGAGTGAAACTTTGTCTCAAAAAATAATAATAAAATAAAATAAATTTTAATTTATTTTAAATAATTTAAAATTTATAAATTAAATTTTATAATTTTATATTATAAACAGATTTAATTATTTAAATATAATTACAAATAAATTTATATTAAAATTTAATAATTTTAATATTAATTTAATTTAATTTAATTTAAAAATCAATGAGTAAATGGCTTGAGTGTTGGTCCTTCTGTCCAGGTGGAGATGCTGGGAGGTGGAAGGCAGAATTCACAACTGAAGGGATTTTCTCCTCCCTAATCGCCTCCGCCAGTAGTTGATGGGGCTGCCACGCCTCAAGCCAAGGAGGGGACCTGGCAGTGTTCACCCTCCAGCTGCGTGAATGCCCATAACTCTTTACGGCAGTAGACCAAGGGTGCGTCTGGTCCTCAGAACTGCAAGGATGCACCGGCAGCGATGGAGAAGCCTCCTTGGATGAGGCAGGGTGAGGAAGGAGACCAGACGAGCAAGTCCTCTTCCCAGAGGCAGGACAGGAAGCAGGAGTAAGGGTTCACAAGGGAGGCTGTAGGGGCTAGAACCCAGGGAACTTTCTAGAAAGGCTAGCTGGCCCTAAAAGACCCCAGGCCTGGAGGAAGACCTCCAGGGCAGGTTAGGCGGGCCAGTCACATCTCCTGGGGTGCTTTCAAAGGCACCACCTTGGGACAAAAGGATGGAAGCATTGACCAGACAAATGCCTGACCAGGCAGCAGCAGAAAGGTATGCATGGAACCCTGTGGGGTTCCCACCTCATGAGGTCGTCTCTCCTCACTCTTGTGCTCGGTGGCTCCCAAGGGGCAGGCCCTAGTGCTCCCCATGGAGACCCCAGTCCCAGCCGCCTTCCAAGGCTCATGCCCTGTTAAACAGAGACACGCGGCGGGCGCGGTGGCTCACACCTGTAATCCCAGCACTGTGGGAGGTCGAGGTGGTGGATCACAAGGTCAGGAGTTCGAGAGCAGCCTGCCAATATGGTAAAACCTCGCCTCTATTAAAATTACAAAAAATTAGCCGGCATTGGGCACATGCCTGTAATCCCAGCACTGTGGGAGGTCGAGTGGGTGGATCACAAGGTCAGGAGTTCGAGAGCAGCCTGGCCAATATGGTAAAACCTCGCCTCTATTAAAATTACAAAAAAATTAGCCGGCATGGTGGCACATGCCTGTAAATCCCAGCTACTTGGGAGGCTGAGGCAGAAGAATTGCTTGAATCCGGGAGGCAGAGGTTGCAGTGAGCCGAGATCACGCCACTGCACTCCAGCCTGGGTGACAGAACGAGATTCTGTCTAAAACACACACACACACACACACACACACACAGACACACACACACACACACACACACACACACACACACGGACACGCTCCGGCCGCCCGGGATCCCCAAATCTGTAGCAGGAGCGCCCTCTGCTGGCCATCTTGGGTAGCGCCTCTGCGCTGCAGTCCCGAGAGGAGCCCGCGAGGCCGGGGGAGGAATGCAGGGACCCTGGAGACCCATCCTCCACCTGCTCTCTTCAAACCACTCCTTCTCCTCCAGAGTCCTGGATCCTCCTCGCCATCTTCAGCTTCACCGTCTCTAGTCCCTGAGCCGCCAGAGCACTGGGCCCCGGCTGGGCCGTGTGTCCATGCCTCTGCCTCCAGGCGTATGGACACAACATTCCCTTCTGAAGCTGGCCTGCGCTGTGTATCACCCCCTATCCCCCATCCCTCCATCTCAAAAAAGCGCTTCCCTGCCTTTGGCACGTGTCCCTCCCTCACGCCCACCCGCTCAAGTCCCTCTGTTAATAAACTGCTAACCCCAAAACCAGCGTTCCCTCCAGCTTGCCCGGCCCCGAGTCTGAGGGTCCCTGGAGCAGACACGCTTCACCTGCGGGGAACTCTCCCTCCTGTCAACTCCTGAGGAGCGGCAGCGGCTTCTGGCTTCCCACGCGGGGTGTGACACCAACGGGGACACAATACAAACGAACGAGGGTAAAGTCCGTGTGCGCACCTGTGAGTGGCCGCATGCGGATGTGCGTCCAGGCATGCCCTGCAGGTGTGTGCGCCCACCCCTCTGTGGGGTCTCGCCACGCTGAGCTGGGTGGGCTCCTTCCAACCCAGGCTGGGGCTGAGCAGGACGAAGCCGCGGCCTCGCCCCCAGAGGGCAGCACTGAGCTATTCTCTCCCGACTGGGGCCAGACTCTACCCGGAGAGGAGGCCTGAGTTTCCCCGTCCAGGACCTGGGGGAAGGACTTCAAATCTGTAAAGGAAAGCAAGGAATCAAATCCCAAATCCAGGCTAGCGGTTACACTGCGGGCAGAGCGCGAGGCGCATATCGAAGCTAAAATGTCTAAAATTGGGCAGTGGATTCACGGATGTTTGTTGTGCTTTTATTGTTTTGTTTGTTTTGTTTTTTTGAGGTCGAGTTTCACTCTTGTCGCCCAGGCTGGAGTGAAATGGGGCGATCTCGGCTCACTGCAACCTCCACCTCCTGGGTTCAAGCGATTCTCCTTCCTCAGCCTCCCAAGTAGCTGGGATTACAGGCGCCTGCCACCACGCCCGGCCAATTTTTGTATTTTAGTAGAGACATGGTTTCACCATGTTGGCCAGGCTGGTCTCGAACTCCTGACTTCAGGTGATCCGCCCGTCTCGGCCTCCCAAAGTGCTGGGATTACTGGCGTGAGCCACCGCGCCCGGCAGTGCCTTCATTCTTAAATCCTACACATATTTTGTAAATATTATTTTGAATCTATTCAGTATTACTCTTTTTAAAATAAAGGCCTCCGAGCTCTCTCTAGAATGTGGAAAGACCACTCATCGCTCAGTGGAGCAAAGTGAGCCTCCAAGCTCCCCAGATCGCCCCCAGAACCCCCAGAATGCAGAGGGCTCTGAGTGTCTCTGGGGTTGCCTGTGGCTTTGGGGAAGGCGAGAGCCTGGACCAGGCTTCTTTACCGCCCGGAGTCCCGGGTCAGCACTCCTGCAGGATAAGCCACACATCGACACGCAGCTCACACACACACTCACACTCCCAGATTCATACACAGGTGCATGCTTACAGGTTGACACACACACGCTCAAAGACTCATACACACACGTTCACACATAGCTCACATGCACATACACACACACATTGAGACTCTCAGACACACACAGACTGATACACGCACATTCACACACAGCTCATATGAACATTTACACTCTCAAATTCACACACAGGCACATGCTCACAGGCTGACACACACACACGCAAAGACTCATATACACACATTCACACGCAGTTCACATGCACACTCACACTCCCAGATTCACACACAGGCGCATGCTCACAGATCAATACATACACACTCAAAGACTCATATACACACATTCACACATAGCTCACAGGCACATCCACACATACACATTGACACTCTCAGACACGTGCACAAAGACTCCCACACACACGTTCACACACAGCTCACACACACTCACACTCCCAGATTCACACACAGGCGCATGCTCACAGATAGATACATACACAAAGACTCATATACACACATTCACACACACATTGACACTCTCAACACGTGCACACACAAAGACATACACACGTTCACACACAGCTCACACACACACTCCCAGATTCACACACAGGCGCATGCTCACAGATCAATACATACACACTCAAAGACTCATATACACACATTCACACACACATTGACACTCTCAGAACGTGCACACACAAAGACATACACACGTTCACACACAGCTCGTACACACACTCACACTCCCAGATTCACACACAGGCACATGCTCACAGGCTGATACACAAAGACTCATACCCATTCACGTGCAGCTCACATGTACATTCACGCACACACACTGACATTCCCAGACTCCACACACACCAGCACATGCTCACAAACTTCCCCATACTCACACTCCACACTCATTAGACTCATGTCCACACTGTCACCCACTCATGGACACACTTGTGCAAAACTTGCACACTCACACAAAACTCTCACGGGCATCACACCTTACACACTCATACAAAGACGCCATTGCCACTCAGGCTTGTTAATCTTACATCCTCACCAGCAGAGAGGAGGGATTTGTATCCTCCCTGATTGCAAGAGAGATGTTCCCAGGAGACCCCAGTCCCAAGGTAGAGGGATATTCCTCCCGGACTGGAGGAGGCAGAGTCGGGGCCAGGAGTGGGCCTCAGAGGAACTCCCCGGGCTTCCTGCACCCACTCACTAGCTCATCCTCTCACTCCCCAGCCCATATGTGGGAGGGCCTGGCCTGGGGACATGACAGGGGACACACAGCAGGCCCTGATCTTGGGGAGCTCCCAGACCTCGTGAGACACCGTGGAGGCCTGAGCAGACTGGCCTGTGGGAGTGTCCATGAGGGGTCCCTGACCCGGCCTCAAGGCAGGACAGCTGCGGAAAGGATCTGAGCAGGTCCAGCACAGCAGGAGACACAGGAGACACCGGCCTTCCAGGCAGGGTGATGGGCACATGCCATGGCAGGGGGCACCCTCAGGGAAGCATGAGATGTCCCGGGCCAGGGGAGCTGGCTGGAGAGGCAGGTGGTGGGGGCTGGGCCTGGCAAGGTGAACAGGGGGCCCACCTGGAGGGGCCCACCTGGGAGAGGCCCTGCGTGCCACACGAGGGAGCGGGGCCTTGCTCCTGAAAGCCACAGGGAGCCCTGATTAACTGCACAGGACAGGAGAGGACACAGCTGCTCTGCAGAGGCGCACAGCTTGTACCCAAAACCTGCAGGAAGGCAGGTGGTCCTCAGCCTCCATTCCAGGAGCAGAGCAGGCCCAGGAGCCCACCACTGGTCCAGGGAAACCCCCCACAGGTACAGCCACGTTCTTCCCTGATTCATCAGAACGAGGCCCCTGTAAGTGACAGAGGGTCGGTCTGTGCAGACCCGGAAACACACGGCACCAAGACCTGGGATCCTGAGGAAGCAATGCCAGC
This sequence comes from Nomascus leucogenys, assembly GCF_006542625.1. NCBI lineage: Eukaryota > Metazoa > Chordata > Mammalia > Primates > Hylobatidae > Nomascus > Nomascus leucogenys. Next base: position 21,508 of record NW_022096095.1, read on the forward strand.
TCCTCCCAGACAGCGCGCCCCAGCTGGCCGGCTGGCTCCAGCCCAGCCAGGAGTGAAGGCAGTGGGGGAGCCCCACAGGAGGGAGCAGGGGCTCAGGAGGCCTGGTGGGGCACAGATGGGACAGCTGGGCAAAGGGGCTGGGTCCTGGCTCCGCGACGAGGGCCCATTCCTGGGTGAGGGAGGGTGGGGCTACTGCAGCCCACACATTCCAGCTGCTGCCGCTCCCACCAGCCAGTACCAGCCTGTTCTCGCCTGTTCCCACGAGGTCCCAGGCTGCCCTGAGCCCAGCTCCCAGTGCCAGCTCCCAGAATCCTTCAGGGTTCAGACTCTACTACAGGGACCCCAGTGCGAATGTCCAGAAGACCACCCACAGAAACAAGTGCCTCCCCACCAACACACATGCACGCACACACCCCACCAACACACACACACACACACACACACACTACCACCAACCAACACACATGCACACACACACACACACACACTCTACCAACACACACACCCACCAACACACACATGCATGCACACACACTACCACCAACCAACACACATGCACACAATACACAAACACACACCCTACCAACACACATGCACACACACACACCCCACCAACACACACACCCCAACACACACACATGCATGCACACACACACATACACACACTGCACACACACAACACACATGCACCATGCACACACAAACCCCACCAACACACATGAATGCACACACACATCCCACCAACACATGCCTGCACACATGCACACACGCACACACACACACACACCATCAACCCACATGCACATACACACACACGGAGCCATTCTCAACTACAGGACACAGACACAGAGCAGGGTTTTCAGGAGCTGAGGCACTTCCTTCCACTGCAGGCAGCACCAACAGCCAGGACAAACTTCTACCCTCTTGCCACAAGGCCCTAGACAGAGAAGCAAGGAAAGCAGCCAAGGTCCCCAGAGAGTCCCTGGAATGGGGCACCCCAGAGCCAGCCCCAGGGCTCAGCCAAAGAAAGCTGGGGAAGTGAGGAGCTGCCCCCAGAAAGAGGAGCCAAGGGGTCTCTGCCCCAGCCTGGGACACCTCGGCCAGACTTGCCCACCATGCTCTGCAAGGGACTAATGGGGCCAGGGGGGCTGCACCTGCTCTGGTCCCTGCCCCCCCAACCCAGCTGGCTGGAGCTCAGCCTGCAGCCCTCACCGTGGAGGCTACGCTAGACGCCCAGGACCAGTGTCCCATCTCATCCCTCAGCCTCTGCTCCCACAGCCCTACTGTCACCCTTCCTGACGTCCCTGCAGAACAGAATTCCCACGCCCACCCTGGGCCCAGGGCCAGGAACTGCTGGTTCCCACCAAGGCTTGGGAAGTGATTTCTGCAGACCAAGCCACCCTGGGCCCGCCCTGGGCCCATCACAGGTTCCCAGGAAACAGCTTGCCCTGCCTGCTGCGAGGCATGACAGAGGGACCAGCCCTGGGCTGTGCTCAGAAACCGCTGAGGCCTCAGAAACTGGGAGACAGGGAAGCAAGGAGTCCCCATAGGTGGTTGCTGGTGTGACTGAAATGCTGGCTCTACCAAGTAGCCCTCCAGGAAGAGGCTGAACGTGAGCAAGGTCCCCAAATCCCAAACTTGAAGTTTCCTTCCCCAATCACCAGCCAGGGGCCCTGCCAGACTCACAGAGAGTGATGGAGAAGCTACAGCACTAAGTTGGGGGACCCGTGGTGGAGGAAGATGCAGGTCCCAGCACAGCTCATCTCAGCTCCCAACACACATCCTCAGTCTCATGGTCACATTCCATCCACCAAGAACCCAGGACATTCAGCAGGCTCGGTGGTGCGCACCTTATCCCAGCTACTCAGGAGGCTGGATGGAGAATCGCTTAGCCAGGAGGTCAAGCCTGCACGAGCTGTGATGGCGTCACTGCACTCCAGCCTGCTGGTACAGAGTGAGCCTATCTCAAAAATAACAAAAAAAAAATGTAATTAAGTAAAAAACAAAAAGAGCCCAGGGACATTGGGAAAGGAGTCCTACCCCCCATTCCCAGGAAAGAAAACAAGAGCCCAAAGAGAAGAAGTGGTTGTGGAAGAATTTCACTGCAGTGAAGTGGCGAGGACTGACCTTGGCCAACCCCACATAGACCCCTTCCAGACCCAGGTTGCCAGTTGCAGACCAGCCCAGCTGGGGGGCGGTGTGGGGACACAGGGCCAAAGTGGCAAGGTGTCAAGCACACGCCCCCAGAGATGCCACCCCCAATGGCACAAGCCACACTCACAGCCTCTGCCCAGGCCCCATCTGGCACCGAGTCTCAAGCTGCTAAGACAAAGCCTCCCTTAGAGGCTGGAGGCAGCAAACAGAACGTGTCCCTCTGCTGCTTCCTGGCCCACTGCGGGCCCTCACCACCCACCTCAGCTCTCAGAACATCCTTCATTCTGCCCCCAGCATCTACCGAGCAATGACCAAGACCAAAGCTTCAAACCACAGACTGTCTGGCCTCAGCCTCCAGCTCTCCAACTGCAGAGGCAAAGCAGGAGGTTGAGGAGCGGGTGAGGAGGTGGGCACCCCAATGCCCTGCCACTGTTGGAGAGCTTGGCTCTAGCAGGCTGACCGCCCCCACCCAGCCTGCACCCCACCCAGCAAGGACATGCAAGCCAAGCGGTTCCCACACCCCATTCCTGGTGGCTGCCAGAAGCTTCCTTACAAGGCCCCAGCGCTAAGCTGGCTCAGCTGCAGGCGGGGGCCTGGGTGGGGCACAGCACACCTGGCTCAGCCAAGCCCAGACGCACCCCGCAAGTGAGGAATGCGGACGCCGCCCGGTCTGGCCCTGGGAAAGCTGCCGCCCTTGGCTCCTGGCCAGCCCTGACTCAGCCCAGGTGGGCCGGGGAAGCTGCAGCCTCAGCAGAACCGAGTCTCCCACCCCACCCTCCCCGCTGGCCTGCCTGGGATTGAACCAGGGGACAGGTCCTTGGGGGGGACTGAGAGTAGAGACAGCACCCCCTGGCCTCAGGACTTGGGGGAACAGCAGGGACTCTGTGGGTCCTGCCCTTCTCCTGCACTATCTGGGGGGTGCCAGCACAGCTCTGTCTGGGGGGGCCCCACAGCACATTTCCCAGATGCCTGAGGCCTCAGGTTTCCTCATCTGTAAAAGGTGCTAGTGACATTCCCTGCCCACAGTGCAGGGGCTGCAGTGTGGAGGAGGTTCCTGGGAAGCATTTGAGAAAGCAAACAGACCCTCCAATCCCACCTCTTCCTAAGAAACAGAAGGCATCTGCCTAGCCCCGTGAGGCCAGGTGATCCCATGCTCCATGCAGAAGAAACAGAAGCGTCTGCCCAGCCCTGTAGGCCGGTGGTCCCGTGCTCCATGCAGAGCAGGGTGACTCCATCACCCTCTGTCCCTGGCCCCAATACGGCTATTCCAAACTCCCCAGGACAAGGGCTGTGTCCCCCCTCGACTAGGCGGTCCCTGAAGCTCGGGGCATGTCTCCCCTCAGACAAGAGGCTTCCCAGGGACAGAAACTCCATCCTCTTGCTCATCGCCCACAGTCCCTGCCCGCACCGCAGGAAACCAACAGGCCAGTGAGGCCAGAAAAAATGCCCCGTCCCCTCCCGCACCACCTTACCCCAGCCTCCCTAGGCCCTGACATCCACCTCCTGCCCACCCAGCGCCAGCCCCCAAACACGACGCTGGAGTGCCTCACAGTGCCACTCAGACCCTGGGAATCAGGAGGGCAAGAAGCGCCCCGGGTCTGGCGCTGGTTAGGAATCTTCCCATCCCTCCCTGCTGTAAAGAAAGGGCCCACAAGCCTACCTCCCTGAGCCCTCCACAGCTGGCTGGCCAGAGAGAAACTTTTCCCTCTCTGCTCTGTTTCTCTGCATGTAGTTCAAGCACAGACCCTCTCACCCCACCAGCCCTTCTCCACCTTCCAGCGCACCAGTCTTAGGGGTGGAGCAGAGAGCTGAGGTTGGGGCCTCACAGTCAAAGTGCTGAGACAACAGCCCTGGCTGCCCTTGTGCTCCACTCAGAAGCTCCGGGGGAACTGAGTGGAGGGGAAGGTCCCCAGGCCCACAGGTCTGCTGCCCCTGGCCACGTCCCCTCCCAGCCAGGCTTCTCCCAACTGCAGCAGGTGTGTGGCTCAGGCTGGGGTGCAGCGTTGGCAGGACAAACAGTCTCCCAGTGTTGGGGTGCCTCGGTTACCAGGAGGGAGGTGAGGGACCTGGCTCCCTGCATGTTTGGGCCCCGGGCTGAGCGTGGGTGGCCAGGGAAGGTGGAGGATTTGGGGTGGGAGCCTCAACTTCCCGGCTCCCAGGGCCCGAGGCAGGGCAGCCAGCTGGACGTCCAGATCCCTGGGGATTCAGAACCTGCACTGGCCCTGCCTTTCTGCTGGCGCTGAAATTCAGTCAGGGGAGGAGACGCTTGGGGGCAGGGCAGCTCCCTTGCTGCTCAAGACAGGGCTGGGGGCTGGGCCCCAACAAGCCAGGGTACTGCCAGCTGAGGATGTCCAACCTTCGGACTGACAGCACCACGCTAAACTTCAGGCCACCCAGGGAGAGCCCTAGCCCCAGCTCTGGCCCATGAATTTGGACAAGTCACTGCCCCTCTCTGGGCCCCAGTTTCCCCACCTGTATGGTGTCAGGAGCTGGCCTGTGTAGTCCCACAAGGGCCTCCTTCGTTTCGTCCTCCCTGTCATGAGCTGGGCAGTGGATGCTGAGCGGTGGAGGAGTTGGGCACTGAGCCGGGAGTCGTGACCCAGCCTTGGAGCCCTGGCTGGAAGGGCTCGGTACACATCCAGGCGGCCCTACTGCCCTGCCTGGGGCTGGCATGCAGTGAGTGCCCGGCTGAGTGCAGGAGCCCAGGGCTGTGGTCAGGAATGGCCGAGCCCTTTCTCCCTCTCTCAGCAATGATGAGAGCCACAGCCCAAGGAATCCCCTGCTGCCTCCTGCTCCCAGGTCTTCATCACAGCTTCAGCATGACGGGCTCTGAGCTGGAAGTGGGGAAGCAGGACAGAGGCTGGCCTGGCAGTCAGAGAGTGCACAGCCTGGCTCAGGAGGCTGGCAGGTCATCAGGGGCACAGAGCTGGCCCTCGTTGATGGGGCAGGGATGGCTTGGGGAGGGTGGAGATGGAGACACTGAGGCTTGAATTGGGGGTGGGGGGCGCAGGTAGGGAAGAAAGGAAGGGGACTGGAGATTGTGGCCAGGCAGTGCCACAAGGAACACAGGAGTGTGGGCCTTCCATGGGGGAGAGGAAGGTGAGGCCAAGAGATGGCGGACAGGGGAAGGGACCACT
>NW_022096096.1:0-54897 GCF_006542625.1 Nomascus leucogenys
TGTTGAATTTTATTGAAGGCCTTTTCTTCATCTGTTGAGATAATTGTGTTGTTTTTGTGTTTAGTTCTGTTTATATGAGGAATTACATTTATAGATTTGCCTGTGTTGAACCAACCTTGTATCACAGGGATGAAGCCATCTTGATCGTGGTGGGTCAAGGTACCCTTATCAGTCTTAGGTTCAGTCTTTTTACATAATCCCATATTTCTTGAAGGTTTTGTTCATTCTTTTTTGTTCTTTTTTCTCTATGTTTCTCTTCCTGTCTTAGACAGATAGTTTTGAAGCTCTGAGATTCTTTCCTCCACTTGGCCTATTCTGCTAGTGATACTTGTGGTTGCATTGTGAAGTTCTTGTGTTGTGTTTCTCACCTCCATCAGGTCAGTTATGTTCCTCTCTAAACTGAATATTCTGGTTGTCAGCTTCTGTAATTTCTTTTACGATTTTTAGCTTCCTTGCATTAAGTTAGAATGTGCTTCTTTAGCTCAGTGAGGTTTGTTATTACCCACCTCCTAAAGCCTACTTTTGTCAATTCAGCCATCTCAGCCTGGGGTCAGTTCTGTGCCCTTGCTGGGGAGGTGCTGTCGTCATTTACAGGAGAAGAGGCATTCTGCCTTTTTGAGTTTTCACCGTTTTTGTGTTGATGCTTCCTCATCTTTGTGGGCTTATCTACCTTTGATCTTTGACGTTGCTGACCTTTGAATGGGGCTTTTGTGGGGTCTTTTTTGTTGATATTGTTGTTGTTGCTTTCTGTTTGCTTTTAAGAGTCAGACCACTCTTCCCTAAGGCTGCTGTGGTTTTCTGGGGTCCACTCTTGACCCTCGTCACCTCAGTCTCTCCTGCATCTGGAGGTATCACCAGTGAAGGCTGCAAAACAGCAAAGATGGCAGCCTGTTCCTTCCTCTGGGAGCACCAGTCCAAGGGGGTACTGGCTTGATGCCAGCTGGAACGCTCCTGTAGGAGGTGTCTGGAGACCCCTGTTGGGAGGTCTTGCCCAGTCAGGAGGAACAGGATCAGGGACTGCATGAAGAGGCAGTCTGGCTGCCCTTTGGCAGAGCAAGTGTGCTGTGCTGATCCCCAGGAGTCTCCAGAGCCAGCAGGCTGGAAAGGCTCAGTCGGCTGAACTGGGGAGACAGCAGCTACCCCTCTCCCTGGGGACTTCATCCCAGGGAGAAATCAGAGTTCTGTCCATAGAACTCTGGCTGGAGTTGCTAAAATTCTGATGGGGAGGCCTTGTCTAGTGAGGAGGGATGGATTTTGGTCTCACTTAAAGAAGCAGCCTGGCCACGATCAGGCTCAGCAGCTGTGCTCTCTTATGGGGAACTCCTCCTGGTCCCTGGTGCCAGCAGGCTAGAGTGGCCAACTCAAACCACAGACATAGCGGCTGCCCTCCCCCGGGAACTTGGTCCATCTCCGGCTGTCTCCAGCCTGCTGCCTCTGGCCAGCTGGAATTCCCAGCCAATGGGTCTTATGAGGTGCTGTGGGAGTGGGCCTCAGAATGATGTCACTTGGCTCCCCGGCTTCAGCCCCTTCCTAGGGGAATGCATGGATTTGTCTCTCACTTTGCTGGAATTCTCGGGGCAGAGGATGTAAAACTCCTGGGTTTCCATGCATGCTCCAGTGAGCCAGCGAGCACTCCACCGAGACTCCACACAGCTCTGTGCTTCAGACCCAAGGCCATGGTGAACTCACCAGGGCACCTCCTGATCTGCAGGTTGCAAAGATCCTTGGGAGAAGCATGGTTTCCCGGGCAGAGTCGCACAATCACTCACTGCCTCCCTTGGCTGCGAGTGGGGGCTCGCTAGCTCCGTGCCACACCTGGGTGGCCATCGCCCCACTTGCTTTTCCTCACTCCCTGTGGGTCAAGCTGTCTGCCTAGTCAGTCCCAATGCAAGAACCTGGATACCTCAATTGAAGGTGCAGAATTCACTCGCAGTTTTCACTGCTCTCCGTGAGAGCCGCAGGCCACAGCTGCTTCTAATCGGCCAGCTTGGCCCCATCTAAAGTATGATTTCTTAATACATGAGATGTTTTAAATACATAACAATGTTTATCACAAATAATATTTTGTCTCAATGTGATATAAAAATTGCTAATAAATCCTTTTTTGGTTACCACAAAGCTATCTGGAAATGTAACATCTGCCATTTATAAAATTTTTGTAGAGTTAATAGAACTTTACCTGAAGGGAGGCAGGCAATATGTATCATGATTTCAAATATTGTATTAATTGTTTTGTAATTTTGTGTTTTTTAAAACTAAACTTATTAAATTGGTTGTATATTACTTTAGGTAAACTATTTGTGATGAGAGAATAATAATTTGCAAAATATGAGTTCCTTTTATAAAAATGTCCTCTGTTTTATATTACTACCATTGCCTCTGAAAGTTTAAAATTGTAATTTTCTAATTAAAATTATATTCACAAATGTGACTTGTAAATGTTAATATTTATAATTTTAGTTTTTTTTTTGCATTTGGTAGGGATAGGGTTTTCTGTGTCTTTTCTTCTTCAAAATAAAAGGTAGAGAGAATGGAATCAGGAAAGGTTAAAACAACAAAGGAACACAATGTTGATGATAGAGATTATTCATTTGTGGCTGGCCAGGGCCTAAAAATATCAAGAAGAAGCATGATCAATAGAAAACCTGCATGTCCTTGAACATTATAGAATTTTTAATTTCTCTTAAAATTATTCTTGATAAACATCTCTGTACTTTGCACATTTAAGAGGGATAAAATCAGAGTGCAGGGTCCTCCCTGATCCTGATAAGAGCACCCAAAGCACAAAGGATGCGTCTTTATCTCCTCCCAACTCCACGGTGGAAACAGTTGCTCTGGTTATCTTATCACAGTGATGCACAGAGACATAATGGTCAAAGAGCTTGTGCACTTAAGAAATGTTGGCTGGGCACGGTGGCTCACGTCTGTAATCCCAGCACTTTGGGAGACTGAGGCGGTGGATCACGAGGTCAGGAGTTTAAGACCAGCCTAGTCAAGATGGTGAAACCCCGTCTCTACTAAAAATACAAAAATTAGCCAGGCACGGTGGGAGGAACCTGTAATCCCAGTTACTCGGGAGGCTGAGGCAGAGGAATCACTTGAACCAGGGTGGTAGAGGTTGCAGTGAGCCGAGCCGAGATCTAGCCACTGCACTCCAGCCTGGGCGACAGAGTGAGACTCTGTCTCAAAAAAAAAAGTTATATTATGTTGAGATTAAAAAAATAAATGACATGATTTGTCTACAGATCTTCATTACTCTACCTCATTTACATTAAATTTATGAACAACTTAAATAATAAAATAACACACAGGGCTTTTATTATTATTATTGTGATCATTTCTTTGTCAACATCATTTTTACCATATTGTATAAACAGCACTGTAAGACCTGTGACTGGTCATTGACAATATATATAATATGTGTATATTTGTACCCAGGATCTAGCCCTGTCATTCTTGCTGGAGTGCAGCTGCACAATCACAGATCACTCCAGATTCAAACACCTAAGCTGAAGCCATTCTCCCACCTCAGCCTCCCTAGCGGCTGGGACTACAGGCATATGCCGCCACAGTCGGCTGGTTTAAAAAGAAATTGTAGAGACAGGGTTTTGCTATGTTGCCCAGGCTAGTCTTGAGCTCCTGGCCCCAAGTGATCCTCCAACATTGGCCTCCCAAACTGCTGGGATTACAGGTTTGAGCCACCATGCCCTGCCTGCTCATATATTCTTCAATAATGAGATAAGAAAAACCTATCACCAGGCAGCATTTCTGTCTTTTATCTCTGCAATAACAGTTCTACTACTTTTTTCCTCAACAAGCTAAGAATTAAATGTCTCGAGATCAAAAATGTCTATGTTAGTAAACATTGTGATTCTGGCTGCACCCTGCATTAAGTTAAATTGTCAGAGAAATTGAGACGTATTTTAGTTATTTGGTTATTATAATATTCTTTCGGCATTTCTGCATTTCACAAGATTCATTTCATGGAAATATCTAGTTAGAAAGAATAACACTTTTCTAAAATTGTGAGCTCAGTTTCTCAGGTTGCTGACTATTGCCACTGCACTAACCAACCTTCCTTCTTCTGTCACATGAAACTCTCATAGTCACTTTATGTTGTTGATAACAGTCATAGTCTTACAGTGCGTTTATAGAATTGATCAAATAGTGTTGACCAAGAAATTATCAATATAATAATAAAACAGCCCAGTATTTTATTATATAAGTTGTATATCATTTAATTTAAGCCAGAGTACAAAGATTGTAGACAAATCATGCCATTTTTAAAAAATCTCAACAAATTTGACATTATGAAGATGAAGAAACAGATTTATCAAGCTCTATTTTCTTTAAATCATTTTTTATTATACTCTTTCTTTGCTTCAGACATCTGATCTAAACATCTGCAGTATTTGTGATCAGTCTTTTGGTACATTTAATGGTGTTATTTTCCCCACAGCTACTCATGATTATATATATGCTTAGGGACTTACACAATTTTGAAGGTCAAGCAAGCACAATGAGAATGAACTTGATTTGCATTGTCTGTCTCTGAGAGTGCTCAGGGACTTCACCCTCAGCCCAAGGGCAATCTGGTTGTCACGTCTCCTGGTGAGAGCTGAGATGTACATCCTGATTTATGTTTTTAATGTATCATATGGGACTCAGTTTTCTTTTATACTCTTACCAACCCATATGACCTCTAAGGATTTTTATTTTATTCTTTTTTCCTCACATCTGTGCAATGTTATTGTAAATCCTATGATACTTCTAAAATCAATGTGTCAGATTTACTGAAAGAAAATATAAGGAACACAGTAAAGTTTAAAATTGGGATGAGCAATGAATAAATGTTTAGTATAGCTAAGCAATATTTGCATATTTGTGTGTAATATATTTAAGCAAGTAGTGGAATATATTTATACAAATAATAACATCATCTACACAAAATTCAAATTGAGTCGTGTCTTATAATTTTTTAATTTTTAATTTTTGTGGGTACATAGGTGTATATATTTATAACACAAATGAGATGTTTTGATACAGACATGCAAAGTTAAATAATCACATCACAAAGAATGGGACATCCATCCCCTCAAGCATTTATTTTTCGAGTTGTGAACAATCTAATTACACTAATTTTTAAAATGCACAATACATTACTATTGACCATTGTCACCCTATTGTGCTATCAAATGGCGACTCTCATTCATTCTAATTATTTTTTGTACCCATGATCAATGCCCACCTCATTCTAGCTCCCCACTATCCTTCCCAGCCTCTAGTAATCATCCTTCTCTCTATGTTCATGAGTTCAAGTGGGTTGATTTTGAGATCCCACAAATAAGTGAGAACATGTGATGTTTGTCTTTCTGTGCCTGGCTATTTCACTTAACACAGTGATTTCCAGTTCCATCCATGGTCTTGCAGATGACTGGTTCTCATTCTTCTTTAGGGCTGAATAGTACTCCATTGTGTATATGTACCACATTTTAAAATCCATTCTTGATGGACACTCAGGTTGCTTCCGAATCTTAGCTATTGTAGATAGTGCTGCAACAAACACAGGAGTACAGATTCTCAACATACTGATTTCCTTTCTCTTGGGTATATACCCAACAGTAGGATTGTTGGATAATGTGGTAGCTCAATTTTTAGTTTCTTGAGGAACCTCCAAACTGTTCTTTATAGTGGTTGCACTAATTTACATTCCCACCAACAGTAAATGCGGGTTCCCTTTTCTCCAAATTCTCGCTATCATTTGTTATTTCCTGTATTTTGAATATAAGCCATTTTAACTCCAGTGAGATGATACTGCACTGCAGTTTCGATTTCCATTTCTCTATCAATGATGTTGAGCACCTTTTCATATGCCTGTTTGCCGTGTGTATGTCTTCTTTTGAGAAATAGATCTTCAAATCTTTTTGGCCATTTTTGACCAGGTTATTAGATTTTTTTCTTGTAGAGTTGTTTGAGCTTCTTATATATTGCAGTTATTAATCCTTTGTCAGATGGATAGTTTGCAATAATTTTTTTCCCATTCTGTGGGTTATCTCTTTACTTTCTTGGTGTGTTATATTTTATTTTTCTTTTCTTTTTTTTTTTTTGAGACGGAGTCTCGCTCTTTCGCCCAGGCTGGAGTGCAGTGGCGCAATCTCTGCTCACTGCATGCTCCGCCTCCCGAGTTCATGCCATTCTCCTTCCTCGGTCCCCCGAGTAGCTGGGAGTACAGGCACCCGCCACCACGCCCGGCTAATTTTTTGTATTTTTTTAGTAGAGACGGGGTTTCACCGTGTTAACCAGGATGGTCTTGATCTCCTGACCTTGTGATCCGCCCGCCTCGGCCTCCCAAAGTGCTGGGATTACAGGCGTGAGCCACCGTGCCAAACCTTATTTTTCATTTATTATTTTTATTTTGTTTTTTCATAAGTTATTGGGGTACAGATGGTATTTGGTTACATGAGTAAGTTCCTTAGCAGTGATTTGTGAGATTATGGTGCACCCATTACCCAAGCCATATACACTGCACCATATTCGTAGTCTTTTGTAGAAAACTGGAACATTTTTGAAAGGTGATCTGCTTGACAGCTTTCAAAGAGTACAAAACCTTGTGAAGTAGCAGATGGCTATAGTAGTAGTGGCTATAGAACACTCTGTCATCCAGAAAGTTCCACTGCGTGGAACTGAATCAGAGCCTCTCACTCATGCAGGGTTTCCTGAAGCTCACAGCTGCTTGTGTGACTAGCAAATGGTCACCGGTCCGATGACCGCCGTGGACAAGCCAACCCCTCCCAGTGCTGTCCCCAAATCTCCCCTCTCCTGGTGACGCCCAGCAGGGCTGCCTGGGCCATGACCACAGGCCTCCACGATATCCTTCCCCTCAGCTGGCAGGCGACCTCCTGGACGGCCTCCTCTCAGTCAGGACAGGGACCCCGACTTGCTGAACCCCCAGGGACAGCCCCCACATGCATGCTTTTCCCCTCCTAAGTGTGTCGGCAGGCCTGCCTCTTCCTGTGTTAACCCCAACTCACAAAACACCAGCAGAGCCACGCAGGCCTCACGGAGGCCAGGCTGGAGCGGGTTCTGTTGAAAAACTGCTGAGAGGAGGTTTGCTTTGCTTCTCAGCGCTCCACATGAGGGGGCTGCAGGCTGGTGTGCATGGGCCTGCTTTTGCCTGTGTGTGGCTGAGGGGTTGGCGGTTTCAGAGCCTCGGCACAGGCAGGAGCAGGTTCGAGGCTGCCTTGGCCGCGGCCCTGGGTGGCTGGTGGGTGAGGTTTGAGGTTTGAGGTTTGAGTGTGGGATGTGAGGCAGGGGGCAGCGAGGCGCTGGGGTCGGATGGGCAAGGAGGCCGCAGAGCAGAGTGCGAGGGCCGGCCGTGGGGCCTCTTTCTCCTGCACTCACACACACTTCTTTCCCCGCTGCAGGCTCCAGTGCAGTCACTGTCCGGGGACCTGGGACTCGGCCCACGTGCACGTCCTCTTCCACCTGTGGTGGGACAGGGCCGGCCGCCGGGGGCTGGTGAAGATGCGCATCTGGGGCCAGCGGTGCAGGCTGTGCCCTGCGCCCGGGGACTGCCAGGTGAGGCCCCCGGGCGAGCAGCCCTTCCTCAGCAGGCTGGTCTTGCACATCCTGCAGGACTGCTACGGGGATGGCCTCGGCCCAGCCCGGCACCCCAGGGAGGCCTATGAGGGCTGCTGTGAGGCCTGTGAGCTGGGGGTCTGCTTCCTCCAGAAGGCCCCAGACCCTGCCTGGAGTGCCAACACCACAAAAGGCAACTTCCCCGCCACGGCCTGGGATGGCACTGGCGCCGTCTCCAGGGGCAAACCGCTGCCCACCCCTGGCGACGACCTCGGCAAGGGTGGCGGTGTCATCGCCATCCCCTTCTCCCTTGTGGGCACCAGCAATGACCAGGTGCCTGCCGCTGAGGGCCCTGCCACCCCTGCAGGGGCCTCTCTCCCTGTGACCGGCAGCCGTGGGGCCCTGCTCATCGGCCGGGGTTCCATCTACCTGTCTGGGGATTCTGTGGCCGTGCCTGGGGGCAAAGGCTTCCCGGTGGCCATTGGAGACCCCCTCCTCCACGGCCCCGGCCTCCTCGGCAGCAGCATCCAGACCTTCGAGCTCAAAGGCTTCGTCTTCAAGGGCCGGGGCTCCCTCTGCAGCCCCGTTTGCGTGGCCCAGGGCCGGGGCCCCGTCTCCCTCAACAATGGCCTCGTCCCTGCGGGGAGACACACGCCCACTGTGTTCTACTGCGTGAGCCTCTCGGCCAGCGGGGAGGGCTCCCTCACCTTCCCCTCCTCCCTCACCAGCATCTTCACCAACACCCTCTCGGAGCCCACCGATGGCCCTGTGGCCACTAAAGAGGCCTCCATCACCTTCCCCTTCATCTTTACTGATGTCAAGGATGCCGTTGCTGAGGTGGCTGAAGGCAACGGGAAGGAAGGAGGCGGCCAGGGCCTCGCCCCTGCGGGTCACGACCCCCTGCCAGAGACCAGTGCTGGTGGCCTCCCCTCCCAGGTCAAGGGCTCCCTTGCACCCTCCTTCCCTGCTGACGTCCAAGGCACAGATTCCTTTACTGACATCACTGAAGGCAAAGAGAAGGAAGGTGGCCTGGTCACCGCGGGTCACGACGCTCCTCTGGGGACCAATGCCGAGGGTCCCATCATGGTTAGTGAGGGCTCCATCACCATCCCCTTCTCAGTCTTCGATGTCATAAAGCGCAAGGGCGGTGGCCACGTTGCCTACGGCCCCCAGGGCAATGGCTGCGTCTCCCAAGGCTATTACCAGAAGAGGCGGCTGAGGTCCAGGTTCCACAAGGCCCGCTGTGGGTGCCGCCGGGAGGAAGACGAGCGCCCTGGCCGCGCCTGCCGCAGGCTGCACACCGAGCCCTACGAGGACTTCTGGATCTGGGTGTCCATGGCCGTGTGCGTCTTCTGGCTGATGTGCATGTGTCGGCTGAACCCCGGGATCTACCCGCAGCAAGTGTGACGCCCCGAAGTTCAGGCAACCCTCGCCTCTGAGATCCCGCCTCGCCTCCGAGACACCCCCCAACCCCGCCTTTGAGACGCCCGCCCCGCCTCCGAGGCCCCGCCCCCGCCTCCGAGACCCCGCCCCCGCCTCCGAGACCCCGCCCCGCCTCCGAGACCCCGCCCCCGAGACCCCGCCCCCCGCCTCCGAGACCCCGCCCCCTCCGAGACCCCACCCCGCCTCCGAGACCCCGCCCCCGCCCCGAGACCCCGCCCCCAGCCTCCGAGACCCCGCCCCCGCTTCTGAGACCCCGCCCCCCTCCGAGACCCCACCCTGCCTCCGAGACCCCGCCCCCGCCAGCAGCCCAGTCCCTCCTGTCTCTTGCCCCTGGTGGTTTTGTGGGTCTGCCCTGAGCTGTTCCTGTGTGCTCCAGCCTCTTCCTGTGTGTGTAACTCCAATAAAACCAAGCAAAGCCAGCCAAGCAGCCCTCCACCCAGGGGAGGTTTCCAGGCCAGAGAAACCTGGGCCGGTCCTTCTGTCCCTCCAACCTGCAGGGGCCCCTCACGCCCACCGCTTCTTCCCCTGGGGAGAGCTCCCTCTTGGGGATTCCGAATTCCTGGCCATGTGTGGCTCCTGGGATAGGACAGGAAGCTTTGGCTTAGGCTCCGTGTCAGGTGCAAATTAACCTCCCTCCTGTGTGGACCCAGGGGGCTTGTGGAAGAGGCCACTTACCTCTCTCCAGGAAAGACTCAAGTCCCCGCTGACACTGGCCTGTCACGCCCTCCCTCTTCCCTCCAGCCTCAGTGTAGCCTCGGGAGGGATCTTGGCACCTCTCATCCAGAGGGTGGGGGCCACGGTGGGGCTCTGAGTCTGTCTGGGTTTGAGAAATTCTATCCACTGCTGATGACAGAAAACTCTCCTGTTACTCAAAGCCACACACTGGATTTTCATTTTAAAAGAGCCCTGTTTCCATTTCCTAGGGGCGGGGGTGTTGGGATACCTGGCTGTCCCAGCCAGGTGGGGCCTGACAGTGGCAGTGTCTGGGTCCGACTGTCCGGCCTCTCAGGCAGGGTCAGCCCTGAGGGTCCTGGGAGGTTGGGAACTGCCTGGGGAGACCCTGGGGTCTGCGACTGGGGAAGCCCTGCCCTGTAGAAAGGGGAAGCCACGTCCAGGGCCCCTGGTGGGGAGGGGTCCAGCCCGGAGATTCTGCCTGCCAGGCTGGCCTGGACCGCTGGGGTGTGCGGGGGAGGCATGGCGGGGGGTTCTCCCACACAGCTGTGGTGGGCTCGGATGCAGGTGGTGCGGGGGCTTCAAGGGGAAGCAGCAGAACCTCTGGTCCCAACCCAGCACCCTCTGCTTACGGGGCATGGATGGAGACCCCAGCGGCCCCAGGAGGCTCCACCCTGCACAGAGGCTGGAGACAGCAGCCAGCCTGCAGGTGACATGGATGAGGGTCCAGGAGAAACCCGAATCCAGGGCCTCAGGGCCCAACTGCAGGGACGAGGTCCCAGGAGAAACCCCAATCCAGGGCCTCGGTGGCCAACTGCAGGGACGAGGGTCCCAGGAGAAACCCCAATCCAGGGCCTCAGGTCCCAACTGCAGGGACGGGGGTCCCAGGAGAAACCCCAATCCAGGGCCTCAGGGCCCAACTGCAGGGACGAGGGTCCCAGGAGAAACCCCAATCCAGGGCCTCGGGGGCCAACTGCAGGGACGAGGGTCCCAGGAGAAACTGGAATCCAGGGCCCCGGGGGCGCAACTGCAGGGACGAGGGTCCCAGGAGACACCCGAATCCAGGGCCTCCGGGGCCAACTGCAGGGATGAGGGTCCCAGGAGAAACCCCAATCCAGGGCCTCGGGGGCCAACTGCAGGGTGGCAGGAGCCCTACATGCTGACTCAGAGGGCCCAGGCCAGCCTCGTCCTGGGATGGGTTTTGGGAATCTGCTTTCCTCTAGTAGGGCACGGGCGCTGGGGGCCTCCTGGGTGGGCAGCTTGGCCGCCTCAGGCCGACAGCAGGTGCCCCTCCCACCCCTTCTGCCCAGCACTATGGGGTGGTGGTCTCAGGGGCTGTGGGCAGGGAATCACAGGAGCACCTGGGGCCCCAGGCAGGGAGCACAAGGCTGTGACCTTGCCCTTCTCCCATCGCCTGCCAGGCCACCTCTGGCTGGGAGCATGCTGGGGCCCAGAGGGTGGGTGAGTTCTGGGGCCCAGGGCAGGGAGGGGGCAGGGAGGCTCTGTGTTCTGGATCCACGCCCCTGCCCTCAGCGCCACCCACGCCAGGAGCCTGTGCACAGGTGTCCCCGTATGAGCACAAGAGGGGCCACCCTGCAGTGACCTTGCTTGGTCACATGGCTACTAAAATGTGGCCACCGAAGAGGAAGAAGGGAAGGCTGGCACCTTCACTACAACCCACCCAGCTCAGCCTTCAGGATGGCTCCCAGCCCACCCTTGCCGTCGGGCAGCTCCCAGCATCTGACCCTGTCAGGACACAGGACATGACTGTCACCTGGGACCCCCTTCCCTGCAGGCCCTGGGGGCAGGGGGGCAGCCTCAGCAACGGTGGGAGACCCCCACCTCTCCCAAGGGGCTTCCTTTCGTCTGCCTCGGGGCTGCCCAGACACTCCAGCCCTCGGGGTCCTTCTGCACCCTGCCAGGGGGCCCTGAAGGCTGCAGGTGCCCGCCCATCCTGGAAGAACCCCCTCAGGGCTTCCAAAGGCACCCGGGATCCCCCAGCTCCCCGGCCACCGCTCAGCTCCCTGGCCTGCTTGACCCCAACTGCTCCCCACCCCACTCCCCGACCTCCCCAGGGCCCCTATCTCGCCCTTCGCCCCCCACCCCCTTCCTGGTGCTTCTTTCCTACCCCTCCCCAGACCCTCCTTTCTCGGTCCTCCCAGCCCCCTCCCCGTCCCTCTCTCCTCCTCCTGTCCCTCTCCAGCGCCCCTCTTTCTCTCTTCCCCTCCCCTCCCCTTCCTCTTTCCCCCTTCCCCCTTCCGGCCCCCCACCCTGTCCCTCTGTCTGCTCCCCTCCCTCTCCTGGCCGCCCCCCGACCCCATCCCTCTCCTCGCTCCCTCCCTCTCCCGGCCCACTCCGCGCTGTCCTGCGGCGCCCCCGTGTGGCTGTGGGGGAAGAGCAGACCCCGTTGTCGGGGGAGTCCTGGGAGGGCGTGGATCTCTGGGGCCGCTCCCTTGTCCTCATTGCTGTTGAACTGCTTCTCGGCTTAATCAGATGAGTTGTTAAAACTAACAGACTACTCATCATCAGCATTGTTACTATTGGTTTCATTAGTAATTGTATTTATTTAATTAATTGTTACATTCACTAGTAAAAATGGGAGCTAAGGCAATGCATGCACTCCCCGGTGTGCGGCTCACCGCTGTGAAGGCAAATGCGGTACTGTGAGTGCTGAATGCACCGCCATGGTCGCGGGAAAGTCCAGGCACAGACATCAGCTCAAAAGCCAAGGGCAGGCCTGGGGTTCACATACCAGGCAGCAAGCTGAACTCTCACCCTGAGCCCACACCTGAGCCCTCATCTCAGGCTGCACCTGGGCCCACACCTGAGCCCTCATCTCAGGCTGCACCTGAGCCCACACCTGAGCCCTCATCTCAGGCTGCACCTGAGCCCACACCTGAGCCCTCATCTCAGGCTGCACCTGGGCCCACACCTGAATCCACACTGGAACTTTAGCCTGAGCCTACATCTGAGCTCTCGCCTGTCTTCTATATGGTTTGAGTGGCCAGGTTGGGCCTAATTAAACATGAGGTAGCAGTAACGACTTTAGGCAACTGAATTAATAGTAGAGATATTTAATATCAAAGTCAAAGAAGATGAAGGGCAGACACATTTTTAATGTAATTGCTATTAGTTCAGCCGAAGTTGAGGGGACTCAAAGTGTGAATAATTTTCTGACTTAAGGTACATTTCCTAGTGATGGGGGTCAGCTCATACAGGGTCAGATGTGGTTCCTGCTGAAACCAAGTCCACCCAGAGCATGTGAGGCTGAGCACAGGCTTGGGGTTCCCTGAGAGGGTCTGGCGAGAACTCTGACAGCAGCTCCCATCACCCTGCGGAGGATAAAGCGAATGCTGCTCTAAGTGTCTTGGGTCTGTGCTGATTTGTGTAACTACCTGTTGCAGGGTTGGGTTAGGGTCCGGTTGGTTACCCTGGACACTGGGTATTCAGGTGGACACGCAGGCCTTGGCCTTGGACAATGGCTGGCTAGGGTGAGCTGGGGCTGCTTTACCCGCAGCTGTGGCGAGGGGAGCGGGAGGCCAGGGAAGTCCCCAGGAGGAGTGGCCACACGGTGATCCGGGCCCCAGGCTGGCTGGTAGGTGGAGGGGCACACCACCTGGGTCTCAGTGAGGTCCTAGCTGGAGCAGAGGTTCGGGGATCTCCTTCCCTTTCCTTCTGGGGCCTGGGACTTTGCACCTCTGTACGGGAGAGGCAGCAGAGGGCTGGGGTCCTCCACTCTGCCTCCCAGCCTTTGGGGAATGTCTCCACCTGTTATGGCAAGTGTCCCTGTTTGCCTGGGACTTTGGGGGCTAAATTGGAGTGCTTTCTCTTTTTCCCCAAGTTCTCCAGCACACTTAGAAGCATCTGCCCACCCAGCTACACCCCTAAAATTTTCCCTTGATGCCCAGGGCCAGGCATCCTCTGGGCACTTGATTACAGATGTCTGCAGGTGACAATCTGAGTGCCTGTATGCTACTCCTGTGGGCCGCTAGCACCCTGGTACCCCCGGGAACAGAGCGTGAATGCCTTTAAAGCTAGTTGGAGCAGAGAACCAATTCCAGACACCCAGAGACATTTAGATAACTCATTACTAGGGTCCTGGCCCTGGGATCACTCCCAGGACTAGTTCTGGTCTGTCCAGGTGTGATCCAGGAGTGCAGTGAGGGATGTGGATGTGGGATTGGCACAGGACTTTCACCAGCAGAAGAAAGGAAGGGAGAGGAGGGGAAGAGAGGGCAGGGGAGCAGAGGGGAGGGGAGAGGGGAGCAGTCTTTCCAGCTGGGAGCTGGCCCAGGCTGCTGGGGTCATTTGGGAAGAAAAGGTGATTTGGAGTCCGGGAGACTGAGGGTGCCCTCGGGCCAACATCTGAGGAGAGTGACAGGGGTTTCCTCGCTCCACAGCCCCAGGTGGCCTTGGTGGGTGCAGGCAGAAAATGACCTTTTCAAGTCCAGTTCAACCCAGACCTGGTTCCTAGACCCAGCGCCGATCAAGGGGCACCAGGGAGGCAGCAGAGGTTTCTGCAAATCCAGCGTAGAGTGACTGCCAGACACCCCACATCCTTTTCTCAGCAGACTGAAGGCCATCCCACATTTGGAGGAGCCCGGGTGAAGCACCTGGGGAAGACCCTCAGCCCTGGGAGGGTCCCTCCAGCGGTGAGCAGGTGGGCTGCCCCTCAGAGTGCGGCTCATTTCGATGGAAGTTTTATAAAATAAGAAAAGGCACCCTATAAGCACCCCTTTGGGAGCCTTGTGTCACCCCCAAACATATAACTCGCTTCCAGGTCAGAAGTAGTGAAATGACCATTGCCAATGCAAATGGAACTGCCTTACGACACATGGGGGAGGTTAGGGCCTGCTATGGGGCCTTACGGTGGGCCCCGAGGAACCCCGCACAACTGTGCCCACCTCCCAGGTCATCGCTGGGCCGCCTCTGTCCCCGGGGAGGCTCTGCCTCGGGGAGCCCTCTTCCCATGCTCCCAGCAATGACTTCCAGGCCTCCCTCAGCATCAAGAGGAGCCACGTCTTCTCCTTGTGACCCAGCGGTATAATTCACCCTAAATAATGGCAGAATGGGCTGTGTGTAGTCTTTAAAAGTCAAAACAATTTTGTACACAACAGGAGTCATTCAGCGGTGGCTAACACAGCTCTGACTGTGTGGGCGCTGGGCTCCAAGGTGGACCTCCGCACGCATGGGGTTAACTACACCCCCATGACCATTCCTGGCAGGAGGGGCGGGACAGAGGACTGCGTTATGTTTCTCCTAAAAGAAAATCATAAAAGTCACACACTCCAGGTGCCACACTTATTATGGAGGGAGGGAAAGCAGATGAGCGGGCGGGAAGACTAGCGGGCTTGCCACGCCCAGGCAGCGCTGGTCGGGTTTCGGCTTCCTCCGCCCCTTCCTTTTTCTCTGTGCATTCTCAGTGACGCGGGGCACAGCTCTGCCCGGGGGCCTCCCAGAGTCCAGCTGGACCCCACACTGGGTCAGCCCTGGTGCGGAGGAGGCCGCTCTGGGTGGGCACGGGGGCAGCACGCGTTAGGGGGCTGGCAGGGGCGTGGCCACGCGTGTGAGGGGGCTGGACAGGGCGTGGCCACGCCTGAGGGGACCGTGCGGGGGCGTGGCCACGAGCGTGGAGACTGAGAAGGTGGCGTGGTCACACGTGTGAGGGGCGGGCAAGAGGCGTGGCCGTGTGTGCGGGGCTGGACGGGGGCGTGGTCATGTGCGAGGAGGCTGAACAGGGGGCGTGACCACGTGTGAGGGGGCTGGGCCGGGGCGTGGCCACACGTGTGCTGGCTCTGCTGTGGGCTTCCTTCCCTTCCTGTGCAGGTGGTGGTGCCCTCTGCGCCTTCACTGGGGCCCAGCCAAGTAACTGAATCCAGTCAGGAGCAAGGGCAGACGCTGGCACAGGTCCTGCCACTGTCCCCAACCTGGGTTTCAACACAGCTGAGGCCTGGCATAGTTTTTCTGGGCGCCTGTGGCTGTCTCGGTCTGAAAGGTGGGACAGACGCAGCTGGGGCCTCCCCGGGTGCAGCGTGGGTGGCTCCTGGCCGGGGAAGTGAGAAGCCCTCCGTGCAGTGTCTCTGAAGCAGCCCCAGGCCAAGGCTGTGGCGTGCTCGGTGGTGCTGTAGGCCCAAGATGTTTATGGGTCGAGAGTCCCCGGGGCCGGGATTCTGATCCCTGGTGAGAGGTGGGTGGGAGGAAGTCCAGACGTGTCCTGAGTGGCCATTCCTCACAATGAGGTGACACCGCCTCTCCAAGCACGTGACGTGGCTGGAAGCAGATGCTGCTGTCTGGTTCTCCCTCCTCTCTGTCCCTGCCTGGGACATGTGGATCTCACCCCCAGCCACTTTCTTCTGGCCTGTGTCCCCCTGCCTGGGACACGTGGACCTCACCCCCAGTCTCCTTCTCGCCTCTACCCCCTGCAGGCGCGGCCAGGTCACAGTCGGCACCAGAAGTTTGGCAGATCTCAGTGAGGCGTTAGTTTGCTTTTCCTTGTGACGGGTGAGTTGAATACCTTTCATGACTGTATTGATCACTGTGTACCTTCTTTGTTGAAATGTTGTCAGTATTTAAAGTCACAAATCTTTCTCTAAGACTATGCTACAATTTTTGTGTAATATTTTGATGGATATTTGAAGTAAGTGCTAATTTTCTTTGGATTTCTTCTTTGACCCGTGCTTTATTTAGGAGAATCTCTTTACTTATGTATTTATTTTTTAAACCCCCTATTCTGAGAAGCATATTTAGAAGAGTATTGCCCACTTTCCAAATATGTGGAGAGTCTAAAAGGGATCTTGCTATTACTGATTTAATTCCATTTTGATCAAGGAACAAACTGCAGGATCTCACTTTTTAAAATTACGGAGACTTATTCTTACTGTTTAACATAAGCTCTATCTTCGTAAATGCTCCGTGTACACTCAAAAATTACGTGTGTTCTGCAGCTGTGGGGTGGGATGCTCTCCAAGAGTTAATGAGGTGCAGCTGATTGACAGTGCTCTTTAAACCCGCGAATCCTTCCTGTCCCGTCTGCTGTGCTTGCAGTCCCAAGTGAGCTGTTACATCTCCAACTAGGACAGTGAATTTCTCTATTCTTTCAGTTCTGTCCGTTTTTACTTCGTGTTTTTTGAAACTGTTATTATCTTTTTAGGCATTTAGGATTTTTCTGTGATCCTGATAGTGGCTGACCGTGGTGTCATCATGGAATGTCCCTCTTTATCTTCAGGGTGCTACCTGGTCTAATGTGAGTGTCCCAGGGCTGCTTTCTTATGCACAGAATTGGCGCTGTGTTATCTTTTCCTTTTTCTATTCTTTTTTTTCTTTTTGAGACGGAGTCTCGCTCCATCGCCCAGGCTGGAGTGCAGTGGCGCGATCTCAGCTCGCTGCAAGCTCTGCTTCCCAGGTTCACGCCATTCTCCTGCCTCAGCCTCCCGAGTAGCTGCAACCACAGGCACCCGCCACCATGCCTGGCTAATTTTTTTGTATTTTTTTTAGTAGAGACGGGGTTTCACCGTGTTAGCCAGGATGGTCTTGATATCCTGACGTTGTGATCTGCCCACCTTGGCCTCCCAAAGTGCTGGGATTACAGGCATGAGCCACCATGCCTGGCCACTTTTTTCCTTTTTTTTTTTTTTTTTTTCGAGACAGGGTCTCACTCTGTTGCCCGGGCCGGAGTGCAGTGGCACCATCTTGGCTCACCACAGCCTCGACCTCCTGGGCTCAAGTGATCCTTCCACCTCAGCCTCTAGAGTAGCTGAGACCACAGGGGCGCACCACCACACCAGGCTAATTTTTTTTGTATTTTTCAAACTCTTTTTTTTTTTTTTTTTGAGATGTAGTTTCGCTCTTGTTGCCCAGGCTGGAGTGCTGTGGCGCGATCTTGGCTCGCTGCAACCTCCGCCTCCTGGGTTCAAGTAATTCTCCTGCCTCAGCCTCTCCAGTAGCTGGGATTACAGGCACATACCACTGTGCCTGGCTAATTTTTTTTTGTATTTTTAGTAGAGACAGGGTTTCACCATGTTGGCCAGGCTGGTCTTGAACTCCTGACCTCAGGTGATCCGCCTGCCTCAGCCTCCCAAAGTGCTGGGATTACAGGTCAAACTCTTAGACTCAAGTGATCCTCACTCTTGTGCCTCCCACAATGCTGGGACCACTCCTGGCCCACTGTGGATCTTTTTCTATCCTTTAGACACCCAACCTGTCTTTGTGTCTTAAGTGGGTGTCCGTAGATGGAGTTGGGTCTTGGTGACAATCCCTGCTTTGCACGTGGAGTTTCTCCATTTGCAATTCCTGTAATGATTGATGAGGTTGCTGTAGATCCCCCATCTTGCTACTCGTTTTCTAAGTGTCTTATCTTGTCATTTGTTTTTTATTTGTCATTTTTTTGTTCCTTTGTTCCTCCATTCCTGCCTTTTCTGGGTTAATTGAAATTTTTTAGTACTTCGTTTTACACCTCCGTTGGCCTTTTAGCTGTGCCTCTTGGTATTACCATTTTTAGTGGTTATTCTAAAAACAACAAAATGAATCCTTAATTTATCAGCCTATTCACGTCACACAAAATGTGGGAAACTTGTAACAGTGTAATTCCTCTAACCCTGTTCTTCCTGTTATAGTTGCCATATGTTTAACTTCTGCCTACATTACAAACTCCGTAACACAATGCTACTTTTGCTTTAGACAATCTTTTGAATAAATTAAAGTTAACTTTTTAAGAAATTAACTGTCGGTTGGGTGTGGTGGCTCATGTTTGTGATGCCAAAATTTTAGGAGGCAGAGGCAGGAGGATTGCTTGAACTCAGGAGTTCGAGACTGCTTTCGGAAACACAGTGATACCTCGTCTATTAAAAAGAAAAGAAACTAGCCTGGTGTGGTGGTGCGCACCTGTAGTTTCAGCTGCTCGGGAGGCTGAGGCAGGGGGATCCCTGGAGCCCAGGAGGTCAGGCCGCTGTGAGCCATGGTCATTTTCCTCCCCATCTCCCCTGTCCGGCCCCCACACAGCTCCTTCTCTGTTGCCCCAGGCCAACCCCACCCCTGGTGCTGTGCCCTCCTCTCACTGCCGTCCTTGTTTCCCCCGAGCTCCGCCTCCTATGGGGGCAGAGGGGGAGGGGGAGGGCGGGAAGCATGGCTCACAGTCGGCTCCATCACAGAGGCCCTGTATTTGTCCAGTTTCACAGCCATTTGCTGGAGGAACCCAGGTCCAGCACTGGCTACCCTGTCACGGCAGGGGTGACCTCTTACCAGCCTAGCAGCCCAGAGGCGCCCCAGGCGGGGAGATGGCAGGTGGACACCGGGTCCCGCATGTTATGGCAGTGAAGCCTGCAGCCCGCCAGAGCTCCGACAGCAGAGAAACAGGCTGCGAGTATAAACGTGGAATTGCTGTGAGCCATGGCGCCAGCAGCATGTGCTGCAGAGACATCTAATCAATTAGCCCCTCCGTGCTGGGTGGGTGAGGCGTTGCTGTGCGTGCACCATTCAGGAGCTCATGGGGAGAGAAATGCAAACTCCTCTGGGGGCCCCAGGGTGGATTGCACCACCACTCAGCACGTTGTATCGAGTGCCTTTCCCCGCAATGTGTGCTTTCTGAGGCTGTAATTTTGAGTGTGTCTTTCAAGGCTGCAGCCCTTAAGCAGCACCGCCTGGGTGTTCAGCTGGATAATCCTGTAAATGAAGTTTGCATGGTTTAACTGCTCACAGCAGCAGGTGGGAGCTCGGGTGGTGGGGAGCATCTGGGGTTTCGAGGAGTCTGAGCCTGTGTGCAGTGCCGCAGGCTGTGGACGGGTTACGCGGGTGCTGGTCTTTAACGAGAGGACCTTCAGAGAGATGCAACAAAACCACACGTGAGGCAGAGATGAAGCCTCCGAGCTGTATTGGAAGAGCTGCTGTCCGTGCAGCCACTGCCCCCTAAATACTCTGTGAGGGTCCTGGCTCCAGTCCATCTGTCCATCGTCTTGGGAGCAGCCCATGCCAGCCACGTTGTCCTCCAGGCTTCTCTGCACAGACCTGGCTGCTGCGGGGTGCAGGGCATGCTGGTTGCACGTGTGCGCTCCACCTCTCTTTCACATGTGCGTTTTCTGTAACACTCAGGACAACCCCGTGAACTAGAACTCAGGTCCCCTGTTGAATTGGAGTTGGCCTGAGAAAGATCTTGGAGGATTAAGGCAGAGCTTTGCTCTGGGTCTGCCTCCAGGAAGGTATGTGAGTCTCCACAGGGGCTGTGCCACAGAAGCCCCCCACAGCTTTTGGAACCCCAGAGCCCTTCACTGCACATTTGCCCTGTAGCCTCAGTCTCCAGGGACCTGGCAAAGCCCCAGCGTCAGCTTTTATGTTCTTCTGCATCACCGTGTCCTCTGCCTCTCTATGAATGAGTTTATCAGGCCTCATCCTTGGGGAGTGAGGTGGGGGCAGGTGGCAGACCTCGGGGCCAACAGAGAGTCATTAAGTAATCTCATGGTAAACGTGGCCTGGAGTCTTGTTTTTCAGATGGAAAAGGGAAAATTGGGCAAAGTTCGCAGGGGAAAAATACCAAGTTTTGTGGTGGTTGTGTTGATGGAGGGGATTGAGCTGAATCCGAGAAGCAAGTACATTTGAGGCTTGGCTGCCACACGCACGGACACTGCAGAGAATGAGGAAAAATGTCTGGCTGTGTTTTCTTTCCTCTGCACAAAAGAATAATTGCTTTTGTTTACGGATTTTCTGAAATGTCCTTCCAATTCCATTGCCCCTGAATTATGAGCTGTGCCAGCTTGTGTGCAACAAATGGGTCTTATTGAACACAAATACATGGGTGCAGAGCGTCTTTCAAAGAGGAGGCATCAGGGAGCCTCCTTCGGTCTCCTGCCAGGAGGCTGCTTCTCGAGATCCAGACCTGCCTGGGCTGCTTCAGGGGCCTCCCTGCCCTTCCCGGTGTGGCAGATCTGTGCCCACAGCAACGCATCCCCCACACCTGCACCACCGCTTTTTCTGAGGCCCAGTGTTGATCTCTTTGTGGCCCCAGTGAGGACATTTTTGAGGCTTCGTGATCTCTGTAGGATGCTGTCCAGGCCCATGCACACAGCAGGTGCATCCGTGAGGCACACCTCATATCTTAGCACTGCTGTGCTGTGATGCAAGTCCTCAGGGAGCTCGGCTCCACACTGTCACTCAGGGATCCAGCGGCCCCTTCCACCTGTGGTGCTGCCCTCCTCTGGTTTGGTGTCCTCTCCATTCAGTACACAGCTGGGGAGGAAAGTGAAGAGGCTGTTGCGAGGGCCTTATGAGCCAGGGCCAGGAGTGGACCGCATCACCCCTGCCCATGTTTCTTGGCTAGAACTAGCTATGTGGCCAAGGCAAACCCCTGAAGTGGAGGATGCAGGCAGCGCCCGCCTCTCTCTGTCTCTCTGTCTGCCATTTGCCCCTCACCCCCACCCACCTGACCACCCGCGCCCCCCAAGGAGGCTGCCTCAATGCCTTTCAGTAACCCACTTCTGTTGTGCAAATTCCACTCTGAAGAGCATTTCCTCTTCAGAGCGACTGCCCGAGAAAACTGGATAATTGCGCCTTTTTCTGGGTTTCTGTGGTGCTTTTATAATCCCAGTTTTAAAATCTAAAATAGTGCATGCTGGTATTTGCTTTTTAGGGTTGTAGAAGAAGGTTAACAAGGTACCACAAACCGGATGGCTCAAAACAGCGGATACTGACTGTCTCACGGTTCTGGAGACCAGAAGTCTGAAACAAAGAGGTGGTGGGGTCGGTTCCCTCCGGAGGCTCTGAGGGGGATGCGGTGGCTCTGAGGGGGATGTGGGGGCTTTGAGGGGGTGATGCGGGGCTCTGAGGGGGCGGCGGGGTGGTCTCTGAGGAGAATGTGGTGGGGCTCCGAGGGGGATGTGGGGGGGCTCTGAGGGGCATGTGGGGGGGCTCCGAGGGGGAGGCGGGGGGCTCCGAGGGGGATGTGGGGGGGCTCCGAGGGGGATGTGGGGGGGGGGGGGGGGGGGGGGGGGGGGGCTCCGAGGGGGATGTGGGGGGGCTCCGAGGGGATGTGGGGGGGGCTCTGAGGGGGATGCGTTTCCTGCCTCTCTCCGCCGTGCTGGGCTGCATCTTCGTGCTCCTCTGCTTGTGGATGCGTCACTCTGGCTCCGTCCTTCTTCACGGGGCTTCCCTCTCCCTGCGTTCTCTCCTTTATAAAGGCACCTGTCGTTGGATGCAGGGACCGCTCTAATCCACCATGATTCTATCTGGAGAACCTAAACTTAATTACATCAGTAAAGACCCTTTCTCCATGAGGTCCCACTCGCAGGTTCTAGGGGGACATGTCTTTTGGGGCCACCATTCCTCCCCGCTCCGATGCTCCTTTAAGCTCATTAAGCTTCATAGAGGGGATTCAGGTGGGGGTGCCCTCGGCTTCACTCCGTGGGCGTCGGGGGGCGCATCGCCTGCAGGCCGGCCCTTCTGCCCTCTCAGAGGCAGCCACAGCTCAGGCCACGCTGGAGGGTGGGGTGGATTTCCTCCCTCCCTCCTCCTCACTGCCCTCCACCCCCCTCCCCACCTGCTTCCTCCCATCCTCCCTCTTGCTGCCTCCCCACCCTGCCTGGGTCCTCCCATCCTCCCTCTCACTGTCCCCCCAACCAGCTTCCTCCCATCCTCCCTCTCACTGCCCCCCCACCCCACCTGCTCCTCCCATCCTCCCTCTCACTCCCATCCTCCCTCCTCACTGCCCCTCCTCTGCGCCTGCTTCATCCCATCCTCCTTCTCACTGGCCCCTCCTCCCCTGCCAACCTGCTTCCTCCCTCCCTTCCCCTCACTGCCCCTCACTCCCTGCCTCTTTCTCCCATCATCCCTCTCATTGGCCCCACCACGAGTAAATGTCTGTCAGGCTGGGAGGCAAGAAGCAGCAGGTGCCTTCTGTTTGGCCTTGTACACTTGTTGTCATGAGCTGGGTCTGCTCCTCTGGGCTCAGACCCTCGATTTTCAGGGTTCTTGGTGGGTGGGGGTGGGCACCCAGGACAGCTGCCTGGGAATGGCTGCATGAGACCTCTCAGGGGACATCAGCTGCTGTCTAGCTGGGGCTGTTACTTCTATTCTTCAGGTCTGGTGCCTTTTTATGCCATTGCATATGGAATTGTTTAACAATTTCATTTTTAAATTGTTCATAGAAATATAGGAAGATAATTGAATTTTGTACTTGATCAGATATCCTGCAACCTGACTAGATTCACTGAATCATTTTCAGTAGTTTGTTTTGTAGATTACATAGGGTTTTCTCAATACATAATCATGCTTGCAAATAATGGCTTTCTTCCTCTCTTTTTCCCCTCCCTCCCCCATCTTTCTTTCTGATTTTTATGCCCTCTGTTTCCTTTTCTTGCCTTATTGCATTGGCTGGACCCCCAGTACTGTATGGAACAGAAGTGTCAAAAGTGACCTTAAGTATGGGTCACTTTCAGTTTAGTTTTAGTTGTTAGTTTTCTATAAATGTACTTAATCAGGTTGTGGAAGGTCCCCATTATTTCTGGTTTGCTGAGAATTTTGTCATAAGTACCTACTGAATCTTTTTTTCCTGCTACTGTAGGCTTGGGGTTTTCTTTGTGGGAAGGTTTTTATGTACAAATTTAATTTCTTTAATAGGGATAGGGTTATTTGCAGCTTCCCCCTTATTTCCAGTATTTCAAGAACTGGCAATTTTAATGTTACATTGTGACAATCAAGACAAACCCTGGTTTCTAATAGAGAAATGGCAGATTTCTGGTTGGGGACAGCTAACGTGCACAAGGGTCCCAGAACGTTTCATTGTGCCTGAAAGCGAGGGGGCTTTCCAGGACGAATGCGGCCTGTCGAGAAGACAAGGAGACAGTTTGAAAGAGGTGGCATTGGTGGCATCTGGGACAAGCTGAGCATCCAAAAGAATGAGGCCCATAGTTAACTGGGATACATCCAATCCATTTACATCCATGAATCCACAATGACACTCTAAGAGAAAGCCTGAAAAACTCATCTCAGGCAGATCTTAAACCAACTCTTTATTTTGAATATTGGCAGCCAAAGGGAAAAATCGAACATTATCTTGTTTTGTGCTAGAAAGAGGATGCCAGTCTAACCAAACGGCACTAGGTATGAGGAAAGACCTCCTTTAAAAAGGAATGTTGGGCCGGGCATGGTGTCTCATGCCTATAATCCTAGCACTTTGGATTACAGTGTTGAGGAGGCCGAGGTGGGTGGATCAACTGAGGTCAGGGGTTCGAGACCAGACTGGCCAACATGGCGAATCCCCATCTCTACTAAAAATACAAACTTTAGACGGGTGTGGTGGCAGATGCCTGTAATCCCAGCTACTTGGGAGGCTGAGGCAGGAGAATTGCTCGAACCCAGAAGGCAGAGGTTGCAGTGAGCTGAGATCGCACCATTGCACTCCAGCCTAGGCGACAGAATGAGACTCTGTCTCAAAAAAACAACAACAAAAAGGAATGTCGGCCCACAAATGTGAATGAGTGACTGAGTTAGAAAAATTGTCTTTTCCAAACACCACCGAGATCATGGACTAGGACAAGGTTAGCCCATGAGTGTTTAGACCGTGAGGTGAGCAGCTGCTGGGGACACGACCCTTGTCTGATATCGGCGGCAGGGAAGGCTGTGAGCCTCCCCTCGTGTGGGCATCAGCCTCAGCCTCCCAGTGAGGGTCACGCAGGGAGCATATCTCCTGGTGAGAAGTGCAGGAGCTTCACATCCCTTGGATACATCCCAGCCGAAATTTTTACCGTGAATCCGGCAACCTGTGGAGCTGATTTCCATTTCTAAGGAATGAGGGGGGATGGGGAAGAAACCCCCAGGACAGCACCGACAGGCCCGGCGGGGACCTTTCCCGGACACCCGGCCTTCTTGGCGAGGCAGGTGGCGGAACTGGTTCCACATCTGATCTTCTTAGACAAACCTGCCCTCAGAGGAAATTGTGGACAACTGGAGAAATTGGAAAATGTACTAGATATTGGCTGATATGAAGGATATATGTTTTGTTAAGTATGATAATTCGATTTTGGCTCTGTAGGGAAATGCTCTTATTTTAAAAAGATGTGCACTAGAGAAAAAAGAAACAGCACGTAGCAAATACATCCACGGATGTCCTCCTGGTTTAGTTGGTTCTGTGGCCCCTGTTTCTGCCTTCTTGATGGCACCTCTGTGATTGGAGCCCAGACCCCGGCATCAGACCGGCCTCTGCAGGGAGGAGCTGCGGTGCCCAGGCCAGGCCGGGAAGCACCATTGCCCACTGCCTGGGCCTCACCTCACGAACGCCAAGCACTGTGGCGGGCACAGGCGGAGCCCGGCGGCTTCATGCCCACACCGGCAGCTCCTCAGCCCCTCGCCCGCCGCTGCCAAGTCCGGCAGTTCTGGAGCATGGGAAGCTCTCTGGGGGTTGCTGGGCAGCAGCACCTGGTCTGAGATGACTGAGTCTGCCCGGGTCTTCATGTGCCTAACTGAGCATGAGCGTGTCCGAGTCTTACTGCAGAAACATGAAAATGCTTGGTGACAGGTGTTAGGAGACTTCTGGGATCTGCACTGTAGCACTTCTCTAAAACTGGGAATATTCTGAGTCTCAGAGCTTGTCTGGATGAGGAATCCTGGGGCCCGATTCTAGACCTGAGGCACCAGCAGCAAAGGATGTGGCCCAGCCCTGGAGCCCCAAGCAGCTGCACCCGGAGCACGCCCTCCTACCTTCCCAACCCAGTCGCAGTCAGTTATGAAAAGGAACAGGGCACGATTCCAAAGTTATATTTAAATGCCAACTGCATTGAATTTGGCAACATTTGACAGGAGTTATGGAAAGCTTTTCAAAGATTTAGCAGGACAAAAACAAACTAGCAAGAGAGCATTATTGTGTGCTTTGAAAGTAAACAGGCTTGAGCAATGGTGTTTGTTTTAGGAAATTGACAAGCCTGGCAGGTGGATCATGGGAGTGCCTGTAATTACTCAGTATTCAACCAACGTCCCCTCCGGTCTGTGCCTCATACAAAGAATGGGTATTCCACTGAAATTCAGCTCCTGGAGCAAAAATTTCAGAAATGCCCTCGTATACCAGTGAATTGCAAAGGGGCCAGGTGTGAGAAGGGACTCCGATTTCAGAAATGCCCTCCGTATACCAGGTGAATTGCAAAGGGGCCAGATGTGAGAAGGGACTCCAGGCTCAGAGCCCTGGGGGCTGGCATCCCTCTCCTCTCCTGGAAAGCCGGCCCAGCCATGCCTCTTCCCCTTGCCCCTCTCCTACCCTCCCTGGTCTCCTTCTCTCCCTGTCTCTCTTCTGCACTGGGCGCCTTCCAGCCTTGGGAGCTGGGCCCAGCTTTGGGAGCTGGGCCCAGCTTTGCCTGAGGATTAACGACAAAAGAGAGTGAAGATGTGGCTGGCAGACTGCCCGCTGCCCCTGTGGCTGGGACCTCTGCTGTCAATGGGAAGGTGACTGCATCATTGGAGAATAATTGGGTCATGAGGCAAGCAGGAGGGGGGTGGCTGTTCTGGAAGGTTCTGCAGGGCCAAACTGTGATGAAGATTGCAGCATGAATATGCTCTTCCATCCCCCAAAAGTCCAGTCTGACACCTCAGTTTATTACGGTGTTGACAGTAATAGTGTTCTAAGGATATCATCAGATTAAAGCACTCCTCCAAAGCCTGGGGCTTTGCAAAGGTTAGCGAGTGGTTTCTGTTCATGAACTATCTTCAGGGCTGTTAATCGCCGCCCTCCCTCCCTGCGAATCCCTGAGTCACCAGCGGTGAGCGTGGGGCCCAGTGCTGACCTGTGACCCCAGCCCTGGACATCTCCATGGTGTTGCGAGGGCCCTGGCCGCGCTTCTGCCCACTGACTGGCAGGCCAGGCGTCCAGGCACCCAGGCTTTGTGTCAGGTTCCGATCCTTCTTTCTGCACGTGCTGTCTGTGCATTAGTTCATGGTCAGCCCCAGAAATGTGCACTCGAGATGGCGTGGGCCTACGTGGAATCTGCACATGGCACAGCAGGGACCTGGCTACGCGATCCTCTGGTTAGTGCTTTGTTGGGTTACCCCTGACCGGCAAAGCTGGGGCTAATTTCCTTGTCTTTGACAACTTGACCAGAGGGTCCAAACAAAGCAGAACCGAACCGCATAAACATCTACGACTGGGGAGATGATGTGAGATTCCACAGCAGCCCCAGCCAGCCGAGGCCCCAGCACTTCTGTGTTCCTGAGGGCTGATCCCTGCGGCTATAAAAGAGCGCACGCGAGGTGTGGGGTGCGGGTACAGGTGTCAGAACCGGCCTCGGCTGCAGCCAGCACCCTCCTCTGTCCAGGAGACCGCCCCAGGTTCTTGACCATCTGGCCTCTGGGCAGTGTGGCGGCCCCTCTCCCTCCCTCTGACCTGTCCAGCGTGGTTGCAGCTTGCAGTGGGGCTCCCAGGGCCCATGCTGAGCATCAGGAGGTGAATCTCGGCTCCAACAGCCCTCGTGGCCTTGAGAGATGCTGCCCTTTCTAAACCTGAACTTTTTCAAGTGTAAAAATGAGGATATTTAATTTTCTGAGATGTCTCAGGTACTAAATATGAAATAATTAAAGGAATTTTGGAAAAGGACAAAGCTTTATGCAGTATAAGGCATGTCCTGAAGTTGAAACTT
Source organism: Nomascus leucogenys (assembly GCF_006542625.1). Classification (NCBI taxonomy): domain Eukaryota; kingdom Metazoa; phylum Chordata; class Mammalia; order Primates; family Hylobatidae; genus Nomascus; species Nomascus leucogenys. The sequence goes on from NW_022096096.1 coordinate 27,294, forward strand.
ATGTACATATTTTGATCAAAGGTGAAATAAAATTGCATTTAAATCTGCAAATCAGAGGTGGTCAGGCAGCTGAAGAGTCCCTGAGATGCAGTTGTTTCTTTACATGGCTTGTTGCAAGCTTGTAACATCATGGTAAGTGTTTACTACGTATAAACCTTATAGATAGGAAGAAAATTTAGCACGAAACATTCAATCCAATTGACTCAGGTTTTATTGGGCACCAGCTATGTGCTAAGAACCCTGGGACTCTGCTGCAGCGTGGACCCCAAGGTGGGATTATTACGGGGTCAGCGAGGCACGGGCCACTTCCATGACGAAGATCCTGTGAACTCTGGCGTGGATGCTGGTACCTTACGCGTGGTGTTCTTTCTCCATGACCCTCCGGAAGCTCATGCAGAGTCTGGAGCTCGTGGGCCCTCAGGCCGCCGTCTTGTCCTTGGTGTGGAGGGACTCAGCGGCCTCCGGGACCCTGTCTGGTCACCTCCCTGGGCCCTGCAGCATCTTGTTCCTCCGCTCCAGCTGCTCAGCCCATCCCACGCGGAGCCTGGGGCAGGGTGATAATTTCGGCATTGTGAGTCAAGCTCTCAGGACTGAGTGACGGCCAGGCCCGTGTCTCTCAGCACCTGGGCACCTGTGAGAGCAGGAGTGTGACACTGCCCGCCGGGGGTGGGGGTGTCACCGCGTCCCTGCCCAGCCGGCAGCTGTGACCTTGCTGGGTCTCCCAGGGCCCTGAGATCTCGTGGCCGGCCTTGGCTCAGGCTGCTGCCCAGCGGGGGGTGGGGGGTTTTAATCAGGACCCTCCTCACAGGAGAGGAAAAATGGCTTCCCCGGGAAGCAGCCTGGGCCCCCACTTCTGGAAGCTTCTGAGCCCCAGAGAGACTGTGCCTGAGCTTGAGCTCTTGCAGCCTCTGTCTCTGCTCTGCTCACCAAGAGGCAGGTGCCCTCGCAGGACGGGGCAGCCTCTGTGGCTGCCTAGGGCCCGCCTGCCTCCCTGCACCCTGCCCGGCTGCCTGTGGGTGCCCACTTCTTTCTCGCTTGCCTGCCCGCCTCACCTGCCCGGCCTGGCCACAGTGGACGGTGCTTGTTGTGATCTCAGCCCCACGCATGGGCGGACCTGGCGGCAGGAATGGCCTGGTCAAAGTGGTCCAGGCTCCCTGAGACCTGGGCAGATCCCACCTGTCCGCGGCTGCCGCTTCCTTCAGCCTCAAGTGCTTTTGGCTTTAGATGTTGGAGAGTGGGGTGGGTGCCTGGCTCCAGCCAAGAGTGAGCTGTGTCCATGAGGACACTTGTCCCAGATGCCCAGGACCCAGATGACGACGGTGCTGCTGAGTGGCAGGCAGTGTAGCCCGGACGGCTGGGCCCCACGGTGATGGTCCCCGAGCAACAGCTACGTTCACCCTTGCCAGGCTGTGGCTGCTGACTGGTGGGGCCCAGGACAGCTCCATGCATGAGGGGTCAGCTGGGCAGATGTCAGCAGCTGCTGCAGTCCCACAGCCTTGGCGCCCCTGGGCCTGGAGTCCTCGGCCCTCATAGCCAGCCGCCCATCCCAGAGAGGCTGCCAGGACAGCCAGCCCCATGGTGGTGGAACCAGCGGCCCCTGTCCCTCCACGGGGGACCATGGGGTCCCGAGCCAGGGGCTACGAATGGCCCATGTCCCCCACGGGCCAGCTCCTCTCTCACGGTGGCTTCCTGGGGCGGGCCTGGCCCATGGGCTCACACCAGCACACGGGACCCTCTCAGCTCTCTGAGCTTCACGCAGGGAGGAAAGTTAGGCTACTCTCTAACGGGAACCCTGAGTGACCTCCTTAAAAGCAGTGGTTGGCCTTGTGGCCTGGGGAGAACCAGGCTGTGTGGGTGGATGGAGGGGGATTGTGCAAATGGAGGCTCCACCAGCCCCTGAGAGAACCCTGGTGCCTGCCTTGGACACCAACCTCCACCTCGGGGGCCAGAGGAGGCAGCGTGGACACACAGTCCCGGGGCCTGAGCCCACTCCTGGGACCTGCACCCAGGCAATGGCCAGAGGACACCATGGCACATGGCACATGCAGGCACATGCAGAGGCACGCGGAGGCACACACAGGCACATGTCCGGGAAGCACATGGCACATGCAGGCACACGCAGAGGCACGCGGGGACACACGGAGGCACACACAGGCACACGTCCGGGAAGCACATGGCACATGCAGGCACACGCAGAGGCACGCGGGGACACACGGAGGCACACACAGGCACACGTCCGGGAAGCACATGGCACATGCAGGCACACGCAGAGGCACGCGGGGACACACGGAGGCACACACAGGCACACGTCCGGGAAGCACATGGCACATGCAGGCACACGCAGAGGCACGCAGAGGCACACGTCCGGGAAGCACAGGGCAGGGATGAGGCAGGGCCCTGGGGCAGGCACTCGGTGGTGGGGGGGCCTCTCCTTCACCATCGTCTGCCGAGTGCCTGCGTGGTGCTGGGCCCTGTGCTGGGTCCATGTCTGTAGTTGGGTAGCTGGTGAGTGGGGAGGGGCACCCCCAGGCTCTGTGGGACCGCCTTGGGCTGCTGAAGGGGTACCACGGCTCTCTTGCTCGGGGCCTGAGCACCGAGGGCTGCCCGGAACCTCTGGAAGCGCCTGCTGTGTGCCGGCCAGTATCTTTCGGCAAATGAGGAGCTCTGCTCCCCGCCCAGCTGTCCCTGAGCAGTGGCTACACCCTGGGTCGGCTCAGGGTCACCCACTCAGCACCCATAGACCCCAGCCTTGGCCTTAGGAGAGAAAGGCGTGCTGGCTTGGTATCTGCCTTCCTGAGCATGTCTGCTGGGAGGAGGAAGGGCACAAGTACAGATATTCACTCAAGGGCAGTGACCTCAGAAAAACAAGCCAGAGAAAGACATTTCCTCCTGGAAAAGTTCCTGTGATCCTGGACAGAGTGTCAGGGAGATGGCGGGGGAAGGGGGTGTGGGTGAAGGGTGTGTGTGTGTTGGGGTGTGGGTGTTGGGATGTGTGTGTTGGGGTGTGGGTGAAAGGATTGGGTGAAGGGAAGTGGGTTTGGGATGTGGGTGAAAGGGGTGTGTGTGTTGGGGTGTGTGTGTTGGGATGTGGGTGAAAGGGGTGTGTGTGTTGGGGTGTGTGTGTTGGGATGTGGGTGTTGGGAATGTGGGTGTTGGGGTATGTGTGTTGGGATGTGAGTGAAGGGAGTGTGGGTGAAGGGAATGTGGGTGAAGGGGGTGTGGGTGTTGGGATGTGGGTGAAGGGGGTATGTGTGTTGGGGCGTGTGTGCTGGGTGTGGGTGTTGGGGTGTGGGTGAAAGGATTGGGTGAAGGGACGTGGGTTTTGGGATGTGGGTGAAGGAGGCATGTGTGTTGGGTTGTGGGTGGAGTGTGGGTGAAGGAGGTGTGGGTGTTGGGGTGTGTGTTGGGGTATGGGTGAAGGGGGTATGTGTGTTGGGGTGTGGGTGAAGGGGGTGTGGGTATTGGGGTGTGGATGAAGGGGATGTGGGTGGGTGTGGGTGTGGGTGTTAGGGTGTGGGTGAAGGGGGTGTGGGTGAAGGAGGTGTGGATGTTGGGGGTGTGTTGGGGTGTGGGTGAAGGGGGTATGTGTGTTGGGGTGTGGGTGTTGGGGTGTGGGTGAAGGGGGTGTGGGTGTGGACGTTGGGGTGTGGGTGTTGGGATGTGGGTGAAGGGGATGTGGGTGAAGGGGATGTGGGTGTGGATGTTGGGGTGTGGGTGTTGGGGTGTGGATGAAGGGGATGTGGGTGGGTGTGGGTGTTGGGGTGTGGGTGAAGGAGGTGTGGGTGTTGGGGGTGTGTTGGGGTGTGGGTGAAGGGGGTGTGGGTGTTGGGGGTGTGTTGGGGTGTGGGTGAAGGGGGTATGTGTGTTGGGGTGTGGGTGTTGGGGTGTGGGTGAAGGGGGTGTGGGTGAAGGGGATGTGGGTGTGGATGTTGGGGTGTGGGTGAATTGTCCGTGGGCATTGGGGTGTGGTGTTGCCTGGATAGTGATGTTTGATCTGGGCTCCTGGTCTCACGGTTAGCAACGTGGTGTCTTGTCATTTCCCACTTACCGTTCCGAATGTGATCACTAAGGTGAGTGAATAGCTGTCAGTTCCCTCCTGGGTTGACCCCTTTCACAGGCCTGGAGCTAAGGGGTTTCATGGTGGGCTGAGGGCCAGGGCTGTGTCAGGGCACACTGCTGGCTGGGCCCTGCCCCTGGGTGTCGAGCGCAGCTCAGGCACAGGGGTCCCCGATGCACTGCACACCCCGACTCACTTGTTCAGGGCACTTCTACGAAACATCATGTCCTCATTCTGCAGGTGTCTTGCATGATGCTCGATTTTTTTCTCCCAAAACATCTTTATCCCGCCTGAATCATATGCTACTCTTCCAGGATTCTTCAGAGTGAGGCTTTTACTCATGTTCTGGAAAACAAAAAGTGGAGAAGAGCTCAGCCACCTTATGCCATTCCCGTTGAGGAGTTTGTGCTCCAGCACCCGGACGGCAGAGGAGCTGGCTCAGCCTGGAGCATCGTGGTCCCCGCCTTCCTGGTGCGTGGGGGATGGCGGAGGCTGCCCCTGAAACTCAGGCCTCAGGTGGCTCCTGGCCGGCTCCTAAATGCTCTACCGGCTCCACCTTCTGGAACAGTCTCCTGGGTTTGCAGAAGTAGAAATGGAGGGCAAATTCCATTTTGGGCTTTTAGTCATTTTAAAATCTAAGCAATGATGCACTTCTCTCTGTGTGTTAGTGCGCAGGTGATCCGCGGTCCCACCAGCGAGGTGAGCGTTTCTCGGATGGGGCTGTGGCTTCTGTGCCAAGTGAGTCCATCCCTTGTTTTTGAGACAAGGTCTCACTCCCGTCGCCCAGGCTGCAGTGCAGTGGTGCGATCTCCCCTCACTGCAGCCTTGACCGCCTGGACTCAAGTGATTGTCCCACCTCAGCCTCCTGAGTAGCTGGGACTATAGGTGTGCACCACCACGCCCGGCGAATTTTTGTATATCTTGTAGATATGGGGTCTCACCATGTTGCCCAGGCTGGTCTTGAACTCCTGGGCTCAGGCAATCTTCCTAGCTCAGCCTCCCAAAGTGCTGGGACTACAGGCGTGAGCCAGCGTGCCCGGCTCAGTTGGCCTCTCTCGACACCTGGTTATTGGGTACCTTTTGGTTTGAAATATGTAAACCCAGCAGTGGGGTTAAATGTGGCAGGTTTCACTGAAAAACTTCAGCTCTGCTATTTGATGTAATATGCTAAAGTGAGGCTGACTGAAATGTTTACTTTCCAACTGTTTTGGACTTGTGCATCTATGGGACACCAGCAGTCTTAGAATATCAATCTACAGCCATCAAGAATGTCCCAGGCCGGGCGTGGTGGCTCGCGCCTGTAATCCCAGCACTTTGGGAGGTCAAGGCTGGCAGATCACTTGAGCTCAGGAGTTAAGAGACCAGCCTGGCCAACATGGTGAAACGCTGTCTCTACTAAAAATACAAAAATTAGCCAGGATTGGTGGTGGGTACCTGTAGTGGGTACCTGTAATCCTAGCTACTCGGGAGGCTGAGGCAGGAGAATCGCTTGAACCTGGGAGGTGGAGGTTGCAGTGAGGTGAGATTGCACCACTGCACTCCAGCCTGGGTGACAGACTCCGTCTCAAACAAACAAACAAACAAACAAAGAATGTCCATGACAATGGGAAAGTATTGACAGCAGCAGCCTTTTCTGGAGCCCTCCTCCCAATTTCACCCAGCCGTGGGAGCCCCACTCTGGGCCAGCTCTCCCTGGGACACATGGAGCCTGGGTCCCTGGGCTGTGCCTGCCCTGGCCTGGTCCCAGGTCTCTGTAGATGGCCCTGCTCTGTGCTTGAGGATGGGGTTTACACAAGGGAGCCAGGGCCACGTTTCAGGGTGCAAGGCAGTGGGTCTTAGAATGAATGAGGCATCCACTGTTCTGGGGCTGCCTGAGCCCCTAAGCCACTGTCCAGTGAGCTCCTCGGGGCCTATGGGGTGGACAGAGCCGTTTCTGCAGCCCTGGCTGGCTCCCTCGGGGCACTTTGTTCTTCAGCTTGGCCTTGCTTGGCCTTGGAGGCATTTCTCTTTCCCCGCCCCCCACTCTTCTCTCTTGCTGGGGAAGAACACAGGGTGGCAGGAGCGTGGCCCGAGAGGAAAACCAGGCAGCTGAGACCTGCGGGCTCGTTTCCTGCAAACACGTCACCTGCTTCAGGTGGAGAGGGTGAGGGTGCCTTCTGGAGCTCGGCTCAGGTTGCAATGAACAGGGGCTGGGGACTCCTCCGAGGAGCTTGATGTGACCCCTGGCTGGGGGCTTCCGGCTGCACAGGCGCGGACACTGCAGCCTGTGCAGCCTGTTGTGATGTGGGTGCTGGGCGCTTTGCTGGGGAGCTGCCCCTGGAGGGCCACAGAAATCGCCCATTGATGCCACGCCCTTTGTTCTAGAAACTTAGACATGAAAAGTTGATCATGAAGGGACTGAACTCAGCCACGCCTGCCTGTGCTGAGGACGCTGGTGAGAATTCAGTGAGTGAAAACTCATCCAATGAGGAGGGTGGGATGCACAGAACCCACCAGTCAGGGCCGGGCCCAGCAGCTTCCCCGGAACTTCGCACCTCCTCTGGTGTCTGGGCAGACGCCTCCCGGAGTGAAGCCGGGGCTGGTGTCAGATTCAAACCAAGTAACATCTGGAAAACATCTGACAGCTGAGACCTGTCTGTTCTTGGCAGGGGCTTCAGAGAGCACCTGGGCGTTAGAGCTTTTGCTCTAGGACGCTTAGCCCCCAAAGGCAGCCCTTTAAACCCTCATGGAACAAAAACAAACCAGCAGCAAAAGGGAGAACCAGCAAACCAGCAGAGACAGAAAAAACAGACACGCGGCCGGGCGTGGTGGCTCAGGCCTGGAATCCCGGCACTGTCGGAGGCCGAGGCGGGCGGATCACGAGGTCAGGAGATCGAGACCAGCCTGACTAACATGGTGAAACCCCGTCTCTACTAAAAATACAAAAAATTAGCCGGGCATAGTGGCGGGTGCCTGTAGTCCCAGCTACTCGGAGAGGCTGAGGCAAGAGAATGGCGTGAATCCGGGAGGCGGAGGTTGCAGTGAACCGAAATGGTGCCACTGCACTCCAGCCTAGGAGACAGAGTGAGACTCCATCTCAACAACAAGAACAACAACAGCAACAAAACAAAACAACAACAACAACAAAAGACACACAAAGGTGCGTGTTGTGAGGCAGGTGACGGAGACACGCTCCCCCACCAAAGGCGTTGATGGCAGGAATCCCAGTGGGAAAACAAAATTACAAAGTTCAATTCCCCCAGCGAAATGTGGGTGGGCTCACGTCTTGTGCCAGATATGTCACATACTCTGTTCACCTTTTGGAGGCCCCCAAATGCAGCGCCAATCTCTCAAGCAAGGACAGCGCCTGTCACATCACAAAGAGCTTACTTTTCTAACCATTTCTCAGTGACCGGCAGGTTTTCCTGTCTCTGTGGAGGGTCCTCGGCCTGTCCTCTCCGGGTGCACGCCTGTATCTCGCCTGCCGCTCTCTGTTATATGGGCTCGGTGACACGCATGCTTGGCGTCGGTTCAGTCCCAGAAAGACGCGCTGCCTTCTCTCTGGGCGCCGTCCCTGGCAGAGCTGTCCGTCTGGCGGGCAGCTGTTGGCAGCATGGGAATCTGGAGGACGGCCGGCTGCGCCTCCTCTGCCCTCAGGCCCCATCAGGACTGTTTTTGTCTTCTTTCGACGGCTGCTCCCAGGAAACCTCGTGGGTGGGAGGGAGCCTTGTCTGGGAGGGGTGTCGGGCATTAGGAGTCCCTAGTTTTGCCCAGGCCTGCGTCTCAGGAATGGCGGCCTTTGCACTTACTGCAGGCGAAATGTATATCACAAAACGACGATGCAGACACACTCAAGGCAGGTGCGGAAATGCTTAGGGTCTCTCTGCCCCGCCCATACATGGATTTACCTATTTATTGTGAGGAGCTGGCTCTTGTGGGGACAGGCGCTGAGAGGTCTCGGGATCTGCCATCTGGGACCCAGGAAAGCCTGCGGTGTCAGTCAACCCGACTCTGAGGGAGGTTGGTGTAAATTCCAGACCTTGGTCCAGAGAGGGTGAGATGAGGCGTCGTGGAGCAAGCAGGACGGCAGGCGAGCTGGAGCCATTCCTCCTTCCTCCACCGCGGCCCCTTCAGGCCGTCAGAGGACAGGGTGACGCCCAGCACTCGGGGGTCACCGGTCGGGAAACACCCTCCCAGCCACACCCAGCTGTCCCAGCCGCCGCCCTGGTGCCATCAGGTCGATGCAGAAAGCGAAGCCCCCAGGCTTTGTCCCGGACGGGGCTCCTCTCTCAGGCTCCATCCCTCCAGGCCTCAGGGAGCGGGCAGCAGGGCAGGGCCAGGGCCGGGCTCCGTGATCTCCCGAGTCACTTGCTTCTTTATGAGGTTTCGAGTCATTGATGGTTTCAGGTGAAAGCTTTCGGGAAATTTTCGTTTACTATCATAAAGCAGACGGCACACTTATTTTTTATATTATCCGTCACAGTTTTTTTGTTTTTAAACTGGAGTTCTGTGGGTGTCATCAGTGGATTGGGAGCTGCTCGTGACTTCCCGAGTCCTGGCGTGTGCTCAGGACACCTGGATCTGTGGCTCCCTGGGAACTGGGGTTGGGCTTCAGCACGCGCCGGGACGTGACGCAGCACACGGAAAGCACAAGCTGGAAAGACGGCGCTCACGCAGCGCGGGTGCAAGACGCGGTGAGAACCAGCAGCTGCTTCAGAAAAACCGCTGCGCGCAGCACAGATGGGAGGAAGCGACCTAAAAACGGAACGGAATAGCCCCAGGACTGAAGCCCGTGGCGGTCTCCCCAGGTCCTGTGCGTGAGCGCCCCGGGGATTCCCCGCCTGCTCTGGACACACGAGAGGAGGCAGCCGAGAAGCCAAACCAACCAACAATCAAAACACCGGCCTACGACTTCAAAACCTGTCCTTCCGGGCGCCTTCATTCTGACGCGTGCGGAGGACCTCAGGCGCCACGTGCTGGCCTGGTGGAGCAGCAAGGTCGCAGGGAGCGCGTTCTGATTTCCACGTGTTTCGGAGTTCGTAGGTCAAGTTTGCACTATCTGCATCATCAGCCAGAGCGGAGGAGGAATTTGGGAGAATGCATTTGCCCCAGGCTCAGGCCTTTGCGTTGCTTCCTCTTTCCTGAGCTACCCCAGCGCAGTGGGCTCCAGACGACCCGGTAGCACCACGGAGGTTCTGAGCGGACTTCCCTGCACCCGCCACCCCCACCCCATCAGAGGCGGTCGTCCAGGCTGCCGGGCTCCAGCTACCGGGCTCAGCCGCCTTCCAGCCCAGGAGTCCCGCCTGCCGCTTCCCCTCCGCCTGCCGCTTCCCCTCCGCCTGCCAGCCGGGAACGCCTCTCCAAGCCTCCTGTGCCAGCCCCGTCCTGCGCCCCTGTACCTGGGCTCTGTGACGGTGAAGCCAGCTTCCTCACAGTCGCAGCAGCAGCACAGGCTGAGCCTTCCCCGTGTGCGGCGTCACCCAGCTCTGTCCTTCGTGCCTCCCGGGAGCCCAGGGTGTGGGGGCCACCGGACGCTGGACCTGAGAACCTGGACCCAGGCCCGGTCTGCCCGGGAGTTGGCAAGTGCTGAGCACTGTGTCCCCTTGCACGGCCACTCGGGGCTTCCACGCACCTAAATTACGGCGCCTGAAGCACCCTGGCCCTGCATTCACTGTGGCACGCGGGTGCCGTTCCCCGAGCCCAGGGGTCAGGCCCAGGGCCCTTCCTCGAAATCTGCCATGAAGGTGAACTCGGTGACACTCAGGGCTCCTGAGGCTGGTGGCGGCTGCTCCGCATGAGGCCTGCTGGCTCCCAGGGACCGCCCTCCCTTGAGAAGGGGGTGCCGTCTATGGCTGGGCCATGTGGAAGGGGCCCGGTGATCACATTATAAAGTCATTTTTGAACTGGGTGCTATTAACCACTAATTAGTGAGCCACAGCCATGACCTCCTTTGTAAAGAAAATGTTCCTAACTGAAGCGCTCGCCCATGTCCGCGGTGAGACGCCTGCATAGGGCGGTCTCTGCTTCTCTGCAAGGACCCTCCTCGCCGCCCGCTCGGCTGCACCGGCAGATGGTGGCAGGGGACAAGGACGGTGCGGTGGGCCCTGCGCCCAGCTCACCGTGAGTGCAGCTCCCTTCACAAAACGCCAGAGAGACCAGCACCCTCCTTGCCCCGCCCCTGCTTGGGGCCTCTCTGTGCTTGGAGAGGAGGCCCAGGCTTCCTCATCTTCCTGCAGGGGGCGTGAGGAGGGGGTCTCAGGCTCTGTCTCACCCCAGAGCAGCCTGGAAGGCCCCGTGCTCCAGGGATGCCCGTCTTTGATTCTGTTCTCCTGGGCCGCAAGGCTGAGGCCCGAGTGTGGAGGCTGCACCTGCTCAGCTCCACTGTGACCTTCTCTTGGTGCCGGGGACACACCTGCCCCCCGTGCACATTGCCGCCCGGCCCACCTCCTGTCTGAGCCCTCTCAGCAGACAAGGCCCTTGGTGCCTGGAGCCATCAGGATAGATGGTGGAGCCCAAGTCCCTGCGTGGGGAGGGGAGGAGCGAGTCCTAGCGTGGAGGGGGAGGGGGGGGTGTCTTTCCTGTCCATGGTGCCCCGTGAAGCTCCACACACTGGACAGGCCACAAGTTCTCATGGGATTCGGGCCCATGCCTGGCCCAGTGTGGCCGCCCTACTGAAGCGGCATCCCAGGCCCCAGCAGCTCAGACCTGCCAGCTGCCCTCCCCATGCCCAGCTTGATGGGTACACAGTGCTGCCTGCTAGTGCCCACGCCCTCCCGAGGGGTCCCTGGGCTACAGCAATGTTTGGTCTGAGTGAATGAGCCATGGGGGCACAGACGCTCCTGTAGCTGCAGACCCCCTGCCACAAAGCACAAGGTGGCAGGGGGGTGTCCCAGAAGCCCCACAGAGAAGGCAGCGTCGCACCAACCTCATGAGGCCTTGGGGGTCAGCAGCTGGGCCAGGAGCTGGCCTGGGAGGCAGGGAGGCAGGGATGGCCTCTGGAGCCATGTCTGGGGCTGGGACTTTGCCTAAGCCAGGCGTTCTAGGAATGAACTTTAGCTGCAGAATCCTTATTCATCTGGCTCAGTGTTGGGGAGGACAACAGGGAGTGGCGGGGTCTGTGGCAAAGTGAGATGCAGCCATGTCCACGGGCGGCTGGTGCTGAGTTCATAGCTGCTCTGGGCAAACTTTTTCCATAGATGCCTCAAATCTGAATTTTTAGGAAGCATATCCAGATTTTAAGGTGTTGACTAACTACTATTTCACCTAAAAAAAAGCCACTGAGCCGGCTCCCCTATGTGGCCGGACACAGGATTGTACTAGAATCCCAGCAGCGAGGGGGATCCTGCACTTCTCAGGGGCCTGCGGGGGCTGCGGTGGGTGTCTGGGATTCCAGGGTGGGGGCGAAACCCTGATTTTGAGGAGCCCTCAGATGGGGGCGGAGAGGGAGCCATTTGGGAACGTCCTGCATCGCAGCAGGCAGGAGCTGAGTGGCTGCTGCAAAGGGTGAAGACATTCTCTCGACTCAGGAGGCACACGGGTCTCTCAGATTAGACGGCACCGAGTGGGAAGGTGGCGGTTTCATGATCAATTTCCTGACCAGAGCCACCTGCAGAGGAATCTTTTTCCCGAATACCGTATTTTCTAAGCTATTAGGAGCACTGCTTGGCAATGACTGAGGGTGTCTGGACGGTGAGGTGTGCGCTGGGAAGCCTTGAGGTGCCGTCCGGTCCGGCGTGCCCCAGGGACATGTGGGGAGGGTGCCCGGCCCTGAGCCTGTGGGTGGCGTCAGGAGGTGGCCCTCTTTTCCTGGTTCTTTGCCTGCTGGTGCTGGTCTGTGAACGCCCTCGGGGCCTCCTCCTGGAAGAGCCTCTTCCCTAGGCCCACTGAGCTGCAGAGGCTGCAGGTGCGTCTCTGCACGTGGCTGCGCTCTGTGGGCCACGTCCTTCCTCCTGCTGGCTGGGATTGGCTGCTGAGGCACCGATCCTTCCTCTGCCCAGATGTGGCTTGGTTCCGCTGGAGTCCAGTGTCAGAGGGCAGTCGGATGTTTCTAGATCAGCTGTGTCCACAGGGGCACTGGCCTCCTCGTCACAGTCCCTGCCCCGGGCCCGTCACTGGTGCTGGGCACCACACTTAGGCCTGGCCGTCCTCTGCCCAGGAGAAAAGGGGGAGTGGGTGCTGGGAGTGTGTACGTGTGTGCACAGGTGTGTGTGCAGGGCTGTGGGTGTGCACACGCCTGCGGGTTTAATCATAATACAAAGTGGGCCGGGGACCTCACCCTGAAGTGTGAAGCGCAGCGCGTCATTTAGAATCCTTCTCTTTTTCTCCTTCTTGAGCAGCTGGACGTCGAGAGGGGCCCCGTCTGGTGTGGCCGTGTCCGGCCCCCCATGCAGGCCCTGCACCGTGGACTCCCAACCTGCGGGGATCTGTCTCCAAAGACGCCAGTAGTTCTGCCAGCCCAGCGTTTCCTGAGTGTGTCCCGAGAGGCCCTGGTCGCACGGAGTAAGTGCCAGTTTAGGCCTGGTTAGTTCTCCCCAAACGTCTCTCAGGAGCCGTGTTTCTTCTTCATGACCTTCCCCTTAGACCTGGGTCAGATCAGGGTTAGAGGCTGGTCTCCTGGCCTGCGCGGCCACCCTGGCACCCTCGATGCTCTGCCACAGGCTCCCTTTCTTTCATCGGAGGCAGCATCTGGCCATAGTGAAACTGAGTGTGGGGAGGGGGACGCAGAGCTCCCAGGTCCCAGCCGCCAGGTGCCTCGATGGTGAAATTCCCTGACACACTGAGTGGGGCTTCCAGGACGAGGGACAGAAGGAAAAGGATTAAGGGGTTAGGTGAGTGCAAATACGGCTTTGAAGGTTTAAAATCCTTCACATGTTGTGAGGGAAGAACAGGTACTAGACTAGAAGCCATGTCTGGTTGCCCTCGAGGGACCCCTCAGCTAGTGTGAAGACCCATCCGGGCTGCCCAGGGGGGACACCCCTGTGCTGGGGCCAGTGCAGGCAACGGACCTGCGGGGGGCGGCTCCTGTCAGCCCTGGGTGGGCCAGGCTGGGACCGTGTGCACAGCATGGCTGAGATAATGAGCGAGACTCCAGGGCCCACCCAGGGGCCCGATGGCCTTTAGGGAGACCTAGCACTGTTGCGGGATCAGGAGGACCAGAGAGAGACCTTGGAGTGTGCACAGGAGGATATCTTCATCATCGAGTGCGCTCAGACCCAGCAGACTCAATGTCCAAAGACTGGGCCCAGAACAAAGACAGCACCTGACTTTTACACACACTTCACAAAAGGGGTGGGCTCGCTTGAAGCAAGCTTACGGTGGCGTGAAAGCAGGGGACAGAGGCAGGACAGACTCAGGACTGCACATGACCGTTGCCAAGCAACCCGGATGTCGTTATCTATCCTGGGCACAGGCTTATCCCTTAACCTTCACTATGGCACCCAGGTGGCCGTAATTCAGGCCTGCTCAGAGGCTCATGACCTGCACTCTGCTGCTTAGATAGAGCAGAATACTTGAAGTCACTAGTTACGGAGAACAGGAATTTATAAACTCATTCCATAAAACAAAGGAAAGTTTGTTTTTCTTCTCCCTGTGTTGAGGGAGTGCTGGGAGAGTCTCCAGAGCACATCAGACAATATTATTATTAAGACTTTTCCTGGGTCTGGGCTGTGCTTGTTGCTGCCTTTAGGACAAGTCAGCCTAATACAGGAAAGCTTATTTCTCTTTCTTTTTAATTTTATTTTTCTTTAATTTCCCACCTCAACACGACCTGAGCGTGGCTTAGTCTGTGGCCGGTGTTTGCGGAGGGCTGAATAGTGTCCTTAGGAAACATGTTCAAGCCCCAATCTGTGAACACGGACATTTTTGGAAATGGGTTACTGCAGATGTTATGCGTTAGGACGACCTCATGATGGATTAGGGTGGGCCCTAAATCCAATGACCAGCATGCTTTTAAGAAGGGGAAATGTGTGCACAGACACACAGGGAAGATCCCGTGAAGCCGGAGGGAGAGAAGGAAGTGACGTGTCTACACTCCAAGTGCAGAGAGAAAAGATTCAGGGTTGAGGCTCCTGAAACAAGACGGATTCACCAGGGAAAAGTGAACAAATGTATTTTAGTTTTATGTGACTTGGAGCCTTCATAAGGAAATGAAGACCCAGAGCCAGGTGGACCTGTGTGTTTGTGCTTTGGCTTGATGAAGAGGGGATGGCCATGGGGAAACGTGGATGAGGACGGGAGGCTGTGATGTGATGGGTGAACTGGGCACCTCAGCATGGCCTGTGTGCCCGGGAGAGAGGGGATAGGTGAGCAGGGAAATGACTGTGTTGACTGCACAGCCACCACCTAAACCTCAGTGTTCGCGTTGTAATTGAGCTCACGCAAGCAAAGCTATCTCCAGCGGGGCTTTCCCTTCTAGAGAGCATGCGCACTTTAATTTTTACCTGTCCTCAGACTTGACTCTTTGTCCGTTATAACAGTGAAAAAGATGCCCCCGGGTGGAGATGTAAGATGCTAATGAGACACACCACGTAGAACAAGGATGTGTGGTCACCGTGTGTGTGTGCTGACCACCACCCAGCACGTGCTTCCTGCTAACACCTCCCCCACCTTCTTTTTTTTTTGAGGTGGAGTCTAGATCCATCCCCAGTCTGGAGTGCAGTGTGAGATCTCAGCTCACCACAACCTCCGCCTCCCAGCTTCAAGCGATTCTCCTGCCTCAGCTTCCCGAGTAGCTAGGATTATAGGCATGCGCCACCATGCCCAGCTAATTTTGTATTTTTTTTAGTAGAGACGCGGTTTCTCCATGTTGGTCAGGCTGGTCTCGAACTCCTGACCTCAGGTGATCCACTTGCCTTGGCCTCCCAAAGTGCTGAGATTGCAGGCATGAGCCTCCATGCCTGGCCACCTCTCCCATCTTCTTATGGATCATCGGGTAAGACTCCATAAATGGAGCCTCCCTACGGCTGGTCTCTGCTGTCTCATCCTCATGACGTGCCCTGAGTCCTTTCTCCCTTAGGGTGGCCTGTCTATTCTGCACCTCACTTTCAAAATACTCTTTTTTCTTTTCTTTTTTTTAAGACAGAGTTTTGCTCTTGTTGCCCAGGTTGGAGTGCAGTGGTGCGATCTCAGCTCCCTGCAACCTCTGCCTCCTGGATTCGAGTGATTCTCCTGCCTCAGCCTCCCGAGTAGCTGGGATTACAGGCGCTCACCACCACGCCTGGCTAATTTTTCTATTTTTATAGAGATGGGGTTTCACCATGTTGGCCAGGCTGGTCTTGAACTCCTGACCTCAAGTAATCCGCCCACCTTGGCCTCCTAAAATGCTAGGATTACAGGCGTGAGCCACTGCAAAATACTTTTCTTCTTTTGCAATAAATTACTCTATGCTGCACTTCTCTTGCAGTGTGTCTCTTGTTTAAATTCCTTTGAACTGAGAAGACGAGAACTGTCATCACATCAGTTGTCAACACCAGTTCTCTGTGTCCTGTATCTTCAGAGAGAAGGGCGTGTCTTTTCCCCGGGTGTCGGGAGGGCGTCCCTCACATCAGGGTCTGAGGGACCTGCTTGGGGAGAAGGCTGAGGGGCGTGAGAGAGACCTTCCTGCTTCTGCTGTTTTCATAGTGCCAAGGTGCCATACTTTGGGGTAGCGTGTCCCGAACCCCATCAAAAGCAACACAGAGGATTGCTGGGGCGTGGCCGGGAGCAGATTCCCTTTCACGTCTCCGCAGGAACTGACCCTGCCGATGCCTGACCTCAGACTTCTGGTCCCCAGGCTGTCAGACACAGATTTCTCTTTTGCTTAGTCAGGCAGACGCTAGGCTGTGTCCCCTACGGTGGCACTGTTGGTGCCTCTTATCGGTTCTTTTCAGGGGCACGAAGTCCTGCATGCATGTGGGCCAGGTCTCCGGGAGATCTAGGCAGAGTGAAATGCAGATTTTGGGGTCCCCTCTGGCTCTGTCCTTTCCAGGAACTCCTCTTTCCTCCCTGGCTGCCGTGGTCACCCCGTTGCTCTCTGGGTCCTCATGCCAGAGGGACAGTGGTTTCCTGCCCAAGGCTTTGCTCCCCTGCGTGGGCCAGCTGCTCTCGGGTGGAATGCCTTACAAAGGGACATTTGCCTGGCGCCACGGCTTTCCTCCGAGTACGGATGGCTGTTCAGCCTCTTTCTGCTTCCGGCTGTGCCCGGTACCTTCTGGTGGTTGGTGCCTGTACCTGTCCAGGGGATGTAGGTGGCATGTTGGATTGATATGAGCTGCTTTGCCATGACTGGAAACGGAGCCTCAGTGTTACTGGAAAAAGGGGTCTCAATCAAGACCCCAAGAGAGGGCTCTTGGATCTCTCGTGGGAAGAAATTCCAGGCGAGTCACAGAGTGCAGTGAGAGAAGGAAGTTTATTGAAAACGACTTCATTGCAGATAGGGCACCCTCAGAAAGCAAGAGAAGCAATGCCCCGGCTTTAGGTTTTTCTTATATAGGGGTCTCGTCTGTGGAAAGACCAAGCCAAGCTGTGCCTACATGTAGGTGAGCAGAGAGCATGATATTTTCTTATTCTATGTAAGGAAAACTGTCCTTGACATTTTTGTGTGTGAGTCCATCAAAGCGTAACTGGAATGATCTTAACAGCACACATTGTTGGGGTTCTGGACGTCTGGACTCTGTTGTTGCAGGAGTGTGTTTTTCAGGCGTCACCAAGCTGCCTCCTTAGCTGTGAACATCTTAGGACCGGGGGTCATGACTGTGTCTGGCAAGTGGATTTTAAAATGGTGTGAATCTGGCTCTCCTGGGCTCCTGCCTTCCTAACACCAGGACCTTTCTTTTGATAAGAGGACGTTGCCCTTGCCCTCTCCAGGTCACTGTGAGGACGGGGGTGGACGTGGCTGAGTGCCTGGCAGAAACTTGTCAGAACGCGTGACCTGAGACTCAGCATATGGCGGCCAATTTTGAGCCAATTTTGACCCAAAGCGCTTTTGCAAGGAATTGTGTCCTGGAACCTGGTAGCCTGGTTAAGGTCGGCCTGGCCCCTGGTTCTCCGTCTGTGAAGTGGGGATCGAGGGAGCTCAGGGGTTGTGTGTTCAGCACGGAAGCAGGGCCTTGCCTGCAGGAATGCCAGGCTTTATTGCTTTAATTATGATTGTTGATCTAGAAAATAGCACATACAGTGTTGTATCAGTCCTCTGAGGGGTCCCAGAAAAAATGGGTTCTGGGACCAGGTGAGAACCTATTTCTCTCTAACTCTATATTTGTCAGATATATTTGATAACAGAACCCATCTCTGTTTTTGTGGAAATCCAATTAATATCCTGAGACAGATGCCCTGAAGAATGTCTTTGTAAGTAGTGTGAGTATTGACAGCATTCTAAATAATCTGGGTTTCATCCATGCAAAAATCAGACACCGCTCACCCCAGACAGCCAGCACCTCCCACCTCAGGCTGTCTCCCTTGACCCTGGTTTCTGCGTTGATTCCCTTTTTATCCAACTCATCGTGTTTCTAGATGCTGCTTCACATGCAATTAGTTGTTATAAGGGATAAATCATCTACTTTCTAGGGGAAGAAATACATACATTTCTGCAGACTCGGGGGATGTTAGGAACAATGGAAACGTCACAGAGCTGAGTGGTGTTGCCAGGATCGCTCTAGAGACTGATTTGGGGACTGCTTCCGAAGCACAGAAGCGTCTGTTTGCTCTGCCTCCTCCGCCACCCAATCACCCCATCTTCACGTGGAAACGCGCTTCCCAGGAGTGTGTTAGCTGTGAATGCTGCCTTCCCATGGCTGTGCGTGACCCTGAGTTAGGGAAACATTTCTTAAATAGGACAAAGACCCCCAAGCCCAAAAACAAGATGGCAAAGGGAATGATGAACAGAACTGTATTAGAACTAAGATTAGAAAATCATCAAAAGTTCAGACAGAGGGCATGAGAAGGGAGCATAGAGTGGGAGAAACGTCTGCAGAGGCTCGGCTGCGAGGGACTCTGTCCGGGACCTGCAGGGAACGTGTGGAAACCAACCAGAGGCAGGTGGCAGCGCAGCCCCAGAGGGGCATGAGGGCGTCGCAGACACTTCACAGAAGAGGACAAACATGGGGCAGGAGCTGTGGGACGAAGGGCACACACAGACACACACACAAACCCAACAAGACAGAAACAAGCAACAACACAGCGATGCAAAACTAACAATGATCACGCAAATTGTACGATTTCTGAGCGCTCTCAGTGTAAGCAGAAATGAACACCAGCTGTTAATGTGTTAATGCCAACTTTAGTCATTTAAAAAGAATTTGCAAGACAGAATCCCAAACCGGTTTCTTTCCTAGTGATGGGGCCCCAGCTGAAGACCGCTGATGCAGACGCAGATGAGCTCGCCTTCCTTGATGGAAGCGAGTGGAAACTCCCCCCGCAAAAAGGCATTTTTTTAAACAGCAAATGAATCCCAGATCCCCCAATGAAAAACATGGAAGGTCAGGGATCCCCGGAGGAGACGGCTGTCATACTTCATCAAATCGTCCCATCAGTTTGGGCTATAAGTGCCCAAGCCGGTGCCAAGCACCCACAGGTGAGCTGCTGCAGGCCGGGCCACCTTCACTCAGGATCCCTCCGTGCTCTCCAGATGTCAGTCCAGAAAAATGACAAGTCTCAATCATTTTAGGAGGTTTATTTGCCAAAGTCAAGGACATGCACCTGGGAGACAGGTCTATGCCGTTCTCCGGAGATGATTCTGAGGGCTCCAAATTTAAAAGGCAAAGGGCGAGATACTGGGAAGTACACAATTTTCCTATAAGAGGCGGGTAGGGAAAAACAGTCATTCATGCCTTTGTCTGGCTCAGTGAATCTGCATTTTTTACACAAGACGACATAGATAAGTGGGGTAGAGGAAAAACACAAGGAATCTGCATTTTACATAACACAGACAAACGGGGCAGGGGAGCAATCAGATATGCATTTGTGTCTGACGGGCAGGAAGGTGATGGCACCTGTAAAGATAAGCCTTCAATTTACATTCCGTGGGGAAATTTTAACAGAAACACCTTCAGAGATCTTGCAGCTCTAGGAATTTCCATGAGGGCAAAATACTGGGGAGGCGGGTAGCTTTTCATCTTGTGGCCGTCTTATTTAGGAATCAAAAGTGCGAGGCAGGTTTTCGTGACCCAGTTCCCAGCTTGACTTTTCCCTTTGGCTTAATGAGTCTGGGGTCCCAGAATTTAATTTCCTTTCACATGACAGATGGGAGCATCGGGCCAGGGTGCTGCCCGTGGCCCCACGCTTCCCCGAGGGGCTGCTCCCATCGTAAGTCCTGGCAAGATGGTGGTTAGGTGGGGGTCTTTCACAGCGCCTCCCCCATCTTATAAAAGCTAAAGGATTCCAGGGTCTCAGGTGGGATACTAATCCTTTATATGCTCATATGGTGAAACCCCTGGACCCTTTTTCAGAATAATGTTTTCATAGTTTACGTAAAAATGCAATAACTGGAATACTGTTATCAAAGTTTTAAAGATTGTGATGTAATGATATAATTCATTAATGCATAAAACAGAATCTGGTGATGGGTCTAAAACCCACCATAAGTTTGAAGTTATGACTGTAAATGGTATTTTAAGATATCTTTAATAATTGCAAAAAGATTGGAAATGGCTGTGATTTTTTCTGGTAGAAAACCCACAGGTTCGGTTAACTGAATTCATTTTGTTGCTTCTGGTCAGGATCGAATGACAGTTAAATTTGATTCATGATGACTGAAAAATGGGTGAACCCTGAGGTGTGTGCGCCCTGAGTCTGGAAGGTCTGGTCTGGCGCAAAGCACCTCACACCACCTCTGCCCCCTGTGCACTTCACATTTCAAACTTAACAACATATTTTCACATTTGTTATCTTATTTAATTTGCTGATGATAAATATATTAAGCATCCAACCTAAGAAACTAGTAAGAGAGTAAGAATATTCACCAAAGACAATTACATGGCAGGAAGAATGAAGACTAAAAATAAATGTACACAGTAGAAAATGTCAACAAAAATTATATCTTGTTAACAAAATACTAGATTTAATCAATAAAAGCCACAGATGGTTTGTTGAAAATAAAAATAGAGAATAGAGAAACCTATTAATAATTTAAGTAATTGGAAATGTATATTAGGGCAAATTTAAGATAAGAACATATACAAAAGGAAATATTATGTAAAATTCAGAGAGAAATCTAAACAAAAATATTTTCCGAGAGAATATAAATTTAAAAATTGACTTAAGAAGAAATAGAAAACACAAGTAGCTCGATAACTACAGTAGTGATGAAAGAGATTGGCTAAGCTAAACTAGTGATATAAGCACCAGTCCTTGATGGTAACTCAGAAGTTTTGAAAAAGAGAAACAGAGCAGTGTGGAGTGTGTGTGCGCAGGTGCACACATGTGTGAAAGTGTGTGTGGGATGTTTATGTGTGTGTCTGTGTGCACACAGGGTGTGTGAGTGTGTATGTGTGTGTGTGCTTGTTAAAATAGGCAGATGGCTGGGAATCTGTCTCCTGCCCTCACAAGGTGGGCTCCCACCTGCAGGCTCAGGGGAGGAGCCCCTTCCGGGCCACCTGTTCCTGACTTCTGACCCCTGGCGCTGCCCCATGGTAAATGCCAGCGCTTTTAGGCCACTGGGTTTGTGGTTATTTGTTACATCAGCAAAAAAAGAACTAATACAAAGAGCACGTAAATTGGAATAGCCTCTTTACAGGGTAATTTGACTCCATCTATAAGAATGTAAAATGCAGACACTGTTTGACCTGGAAATTCCACTTTCAGCATTTAACCTTTAAAAATATCCACACCTGTTATCACGTATGTACATGCAAAGATGTTCCCTGTGACATTATTCTTTAACGGTGAGAAATTGTGAGCATAAAACATTTGTAAAATCCCAATGAACAGAATGACAGAACACAAGAACACATCATTATAATTTTACGCACGGATCAGATGCTGCAGGATGCTTAAGAAGATAGTGAAAATATTTCCCAGACATTTTGTTAGGGTATGGGAGTCCCAGGACAGCAGCGCCTGCATGACCCCACTTAGGAGGAGGAGGAGGAGCAGCCAGACCACCCGTGAGGCCCTGCTCAGGCCCAGGTGGGGACACCACTGCTGGGAACAGGGTCACCTCCTTGAGGGATGTGGAGAAAGGGAGTGTGAAGGGGGTGTCACTCCTTGGTTTGCAGGTTTTTATAACAAGAAGGTCCTTTTATATTTTTGGTTCAATTTTGGAAATTAAATGGAAAAATGCACGTGCATCAAACGTGTGGTTTGGTTCTGGCGGGGGGTTCCTAGACCCACTCCCCACCATGGAATGCAGGCGGACTCCTGTCCAGGTTAGTCTTGAAGGAGGTCTGTGCCTGAAGGGAGGCAGAGCCTCTTACCTGGCCTGGCCTCGGCTGGCTTTTGGGGTGCTCTGCAGCAGGGCAGGCGCGTGGCCAGCGATGAGGAAAGCCAAAGGGACTCAGCCCTGGAAGCGGCCTCGCTGGTTCCGATGTGGCTGTGGTGCCTCCTGGGGAGCAGCCTGGGGACAGGAAGTTGCCTTCTGTCTGCCTGGTTGCCCTCTGCGTGGGGTGAAACCTTCCTGCACGTCTGTGTTGCTGTCTGACTTTTAAACACTGCATTAAACAGAGGCCTTGCCACGTCACGGCTGCGTGGATCTGTGCAGCCAGCAGAGACTCACAGCAGTGAGCAGTCCCTGGGGCCCAGGGTCTGACCCCCGTCGTCCAAACCCCGGCCCAACGTGTGCAGAGCCCTCCCACCATCCACTCGCTGCAACTTTTCTTTAAATATGCCCATCTTTTTACTCAAATTTACTTATTTAAAAGTTAATTTTGGGCTGAGTGCAGTGGCTCATGCCTATAATTCTAGCACTTGGGGAGGCCGAGGTGGCAGATTGCTTGAGCCCCGGAGTTCGAGGCCAGCCTGGTTAACATGCTGAAATCCCATCTCTACAAAGAATACGAACATTAGCTGGGTCTGATGGTGTGCAGCTGTGGTCCCAGCTACTCAGGAGGCTGAGGTGGGAGGATTGCTTGAGCCTGGGAGATGGAGGCTGCAGTGAGCCATGATCTTGCCACTGCACTACAGCCCGGAAAACAGAGTAAGATCCAATTTCGAAAAAAAAAAAAGTTAATTTAACAAACCCCTTTCACTATTTAATTGAACGTACTTCAGAATTAGTTAAATTAGGATCAATAGGGCAGTTATTAGTCCTATACTGATTGGGTACTCCATTATACCATAATCCAGGAATTTAGGGTGGCTCTTCCATTAAAAAGCATTAATTCAGTGCCTAACTACCCATCATGGAGATGGCCAACTGTCCACATTTTAAAGGAATTGGTTTCAATCTGTAGCTTTTATTCTGTTAAGAATTATCTCTGAGAAGAGATCGGTCTTGGTACCAGCAAAACTGGGTGGAACGAATTCTTGATGTAGACTAAGGGTGCTAATACCATTTCAGTACTCAGCAGGGACTGAGGTTTCAACAGCTTAGAACTGTGGTCTCAGAGGTCACGTAGTCCAACCTTATGTCCTGGGTGTCTACCACCCTCTGACCAGAATCCTTGCTGGCTTCATTCAGCACCTTCCTGATTAAAAAAAAAATTCCACTACCTTGAGGCAGCTCTTCAGAATTTGGACAGTTTCTGACAACTCATGTTAAGGAAGAACTTCCTGTGTTTGTCCATTGGTTGATTTTCATCCATTGACTGTACTTGCCCACGGGCACACAGAATAAGCCTGTTTGATGACTGCAGCTCCCTGGAGACTTCTGTTTTTCCAGTGAAATGGCCCTAGATTCTACAGTTGTTTCCTGATTGCTGTGGTTACTCTCTTCTTTCCAGATGCTGGTTTGTTTAGATTCCTTTAAAAGTGTGCTGCTAAGCAATGCCCCCTAGGCGCTCATGGAGGTCTGACCAATATGGCCACTTTCAACATACTCGACACTATTCCTCTTCTTGCAGCCTAAGCTGGCGGAAGTTTTTTTGACAGCATTAAATCCTTTCCTTTTAGTGATTGCCTTGGCACAGGCGGCATGCTGCTACTCTGCTGGAGTGAAAGCAGAAGATGCAGTGGAGTCCGGCAGGACCTGGACACCTTCATAGATTTATAAGCTGGGGCCTGGATGGAGGAGAAGACAAAGAGATGTGAAGCTGCAAAGGTGGCTTAGGCAGGATGGTTGGGAAGGGAAGGGTTGGAACTTAGAGACAGTATCTTTGACATTGACTCTCTTACATTTCAATAAAAGAATGGGAAATTGAGCCTTTCCCCGTGGTCCTTTGACTCTGAAGCCTTTTAAGCTCTTCAAAAGGCAAGTTAACTTGGAGCTGGAAAGTGAACAGCTTTACCTGCTAGTATTTTGTTGAAGTAACTTCTTCTATTCATCTATCTAACTATCAATAGACAGATGGACAGATAGGATGGATAGATAGATAGATAGATAGATAGATATAGTGTGTGTGTGTATATCTATATATATTTAATGAGGAAGTTGGAAAATTAGATCCAATATGGTGTCCTATTCAATGGCAGCTGCTCACTGCACAAAGTAAGGAAAACTTTGAGGAAATAGAAGTTGCTTAGAAAAATCCAGATGTCAGGGCCGGGTGGAGTGGCTCACACCTGTACCCAGCACTTTGGGAGGCTGAGGCAGGTGGATCACGAGGTCAGGAGATCGAGACCATCCTGGCCAACATGGTGAAACCCCGTCTCTACTAAAATACAAAAAATTAGCTGGGCATGGTGGCACATGCCCGTAGTCCCAGCTACCGGGGAGACTGAGGCAGGAGAATAGCTTGAACCCGGGAGGCAGAAGTTGCAGCGAGCCGAGATCGTACCACTGCACTCCAACCTGGCAACAGAGTAAGACTCTGTCTAAAAAAAAAAAAGAAAAGAAAAATTCAGATGTCATTGCTTTGTATGTTGTGATGATGTGGTAGCCAGCTCCAAGAAGATGGCCTCCAGTGAGTCTTACTTTCTGGTATTCATATCCTTGAGGCGGATCTAAGTAACTGATCAGATATTATGGAAATGATGGAGTATGCTATGGTCTGAATGTGTCCTTCTTAAATTAATATGTTGAAATCTTCACCTTCAAAGTGATCATATTAAAAGATGAGGCTTTTGGGAGGTGATTAGGTCTTGAAAGTGGAGCTCTTCTAAATGGGATTAGAGCCTTTATAAAAGATGCCAGATAGAACTTGTTAGTCCCTTGCACCATGGGAAGATGCAGCAAGAAGGCTCCATTCATGAGGAATGGGGCTCTTACCAGACACTGAATCTCTTGGTGTTTTGTTTTTTTTTTTTAAGACAGAGTCTTGTTCTGTCGCCCAGGCTGGAGTGCAGTGGGGCGATCTCGGCTCACTGCAACCTCCGCCTCCCGGGTTCAAGCAATTCTCTGTCTCAGCCTCCTGAATAGCTGATTACAGGCGCCTGCCACCATGCCTGGCTAATTTATATATTTTTAGTAGAGATGGGGTTTCACAATCTTGACCAGGCTAGTCTTGAACTCCTGACCTCGTGATCCACCTGCCTCAGCCTCCCAAAGTGCTGGATATTACAGGCGTGAGCCACCGCGCCTGGCTCTTTTTTTTTAATTTTTTATTCTCATTACTGTTAGATCACATCTGATGGTGTTTTGATCTTAGACTACTTAGCCTCTAGAGCTGTGAGTAATACATTCCTGTTGTTTATAAATCACCCAGTCTAAGGTATTTTGTTATAGCAGCCCAAACAGACTATGGCAGAGTGTCACTTTTGAGACCAAGTGATGAAAGGCACTGTGGCTTCTTCTGTCTCGCCCTCTTGAATCACTTGCTCTGTTGGACGTCAGCCGCTACGTCATGAAGACACTCAAGCAGCCCTATAGAAAGGTCTTCATGGTGAGAAATTGAAGCAGAAATAGCCAGCATCAACTTACTAGCTATGTGAATGATCCATGTTGAAAGAGCCTCCCTTAGTCCCACTGAAACCTTCAGAGGACTGCAGCCCTGGTAGGCTTCTTGACTGCAACATCATAATGCCCTGAGCCAAAACCACCCAACTATGCCGCTCCTGAATTCCTGACACACAGAAACTAATATTTATCGCTGTTTAACTTACTGAGCTAGTAAGTTTTAAACTCTTTAAGCTTTGAGGAACTTTTTCTTATCCAGCAATAAGTAACTAATAAAGATGGGTAGAAAGGAGGAATGAAGAGTAAAGAGACTTCATTCATTGTTCGTATATGTTCATTTGCTAGACACTTGCTACCGGCACCTTAGGCTAAGGGGTAGAACAAATGCTAGGTTCACTGCTGCTTTTGTACACTGCTGACAACCAAATAGGGCCGTCACACAGAATGACAAGAAAAAAGGACATGTCCTCTTTCCTCCTCTTCCTCCTTTTTGCTTTTAGGGGAAGGCTAGGATGACATTGAGAACTCACACAAATTTTGTTTTTGACTCCTCAGTGTCCCCTGGGAAAAGGTGCATTGGCCTTTGTGTACTTGCTACGAGGCTGTGTATCCTTGAGAGCAGGACTTGGATCTTATTTATTTCTATCCCCGTTTCCTAGCAAGTGAACATATATGAACAATAAATGTTATCAAGGGAGAGGGCAAATTTCCCTCCCTCTTTCTCCTGAATTCTGAAGAGATTCCATTCTTAGAATGGTTTCTTACTGCAACCATCCCATTCACAGTCCATCAACGAAGTCTTGAGAGTATCATGCATGTCATGAGCCACTTTCACTATTAAATAAATTCCGTCCCTCTGTTAAGTTCCTGGCTTTTAGGACACCCCTGCCTTCAGGACCGTTTGACCCTTCTATCCCATTTTCTCTATGCAATGTTGCTTTAACTGTTTTTCAAGATCCCAGGATGCTTGATCCGGGAAAGCACAGAGGTCTGCTGCCAACATACCAACATACCTCTCTGTCAAGTTGTCCAAAATCACAATAGAAAGAGCCCTGGCTGGAGCTAGGAGACCTGAGTTCTCGGCTGCTCTATTACTGATTAGCGTCTATGTCCTTGGACAAGTTGCTTCCCTTTTCTGGACCTCGGTTCCTTGTCCTAATAGGTTCTAAAGTCGGTGGCTCCTTACTGTAAGTTAGGATTCTAAGGTGCAATCCGAAAGTAAAACCAGTGGTCAGTATACCCCTGAGTAGCTGTTAAGGTTACAACGCGAGGCTCCTCGGCCTTCCCTGTAGGAGCCAATGGATACGGCCTCAGTCAGAGTCAGGTTTACTGGGAAGAGCCTTCCGGTTTTGAAAGACAGGATCTGCGGGTTTCCAGTTCTGTCACTCACTCGGGGTAACTTTGGGCAAATTCTCTCTGGACCTCCGAATACGGAGGTCCTTGTCACCCAGAGGAGTTTCGAAGACCTGGGCAGTGACTTGGAGAGCTTCCCGACATTCCCCTTCTATAACCTGGGTGGCTCAGGCCGGGAGCGGGGTCCCAGCCGGCCCGTAATTCCGCCCGGACGTGCGCAGGAAACAAACCTGCAGCGCTGGCTGAGGGCGGCTCAGCTTCGGAGGGCGCGACTCCAGGTGAGTTCTTAAAGGGACCGTCAGAGTTTGGGTAACACCTGCGATGCTGAGCGGGCTGGGACGCAGGCTTGGGGGAATGAATGAATGAATGAGCGAATGAATGAACAAACCTTCTCTCCCCACCCTTAAGTATACCATACTTAGAATTAATCACTTACGCTTAAAAATCTTGTACTGTAACCCTCAAACTCTTGCCAAACTAACCAGTGTCTCTATTTCATATGTCCTTCTTTAATGAACCCCTCCCCCCAAGCCTATTACTAAGGGACGAATAGTAACTTAACAATCAGCCTGGAGTGGAAGGCAATGCAGAGTCGGCAGCCCTCCCCGACCTCCTCCCTCTCCCTCTCCCAGGCCCCGCCCTCCCCGCCCCCTGGGAGGTACAGTTGGCTCCTCCTTAAGGCGGCTTTTCCCCGGTGGGGATCTACCCCCGGGGTCGCCAGGCGCTGTCTCTGCCGCGGAGTTGGAAACGGCCCGTGTTGAGTGAGGTTAAGGGGTGTCGCGGAATGTGCGCCTTGGATCTGGTGTAGGCGAGGTCACGCCTCTCTTCAGACAGCCCGAGCCTTCCCGGCCTGGCGCGTTTAGCTCGGAACTGCGGACACGCCGTGGGCTGGGGCAAGGTAAGGGCGGGCTCCTCCAGGGCCACCCCGGGCCACCTGTGGAGTCCGAGTGTTAACTCCTTTGTTCTCAGAGCCACTTCAGCGGCCGCCCTTTTAAGCGAAGAGGTTCCCTTAGGATGCTCCCCGGGTCCCCCTTCCGTTCCTCAGCCCTCTCCCGACCCGCCTCCCCCTTCAACCCCGAAGGTAGCAGCGCGGGGAGCCCCGGGCGCGGCGCGAGCCGCCTCCTCACTTCCCATTGACTGAGAGCGCGGGGAAGGCGGTCACCTGGGAGCGCGGCAGGCCATCTTGGGGGCCGCCATCTTGGGGGCCGCCATCTTGGGGGCCGCCATCTTGGGGGCCGCCATTCTTGGGGGCCGCCATCTTGGGGGCCGCCATCTTGGGGGCCGCCATCTTGGGGGCCGCCAGTCTTGGGGGC
>NW_022096097.1:0-57124 GCF_006542625.1 Nomascus leucogenys
TGATTGAGCAGTTCTGAAACACTCTTTCTGTAGAAACTGCAAGTTGACATTCCGATCACTAAAGGGCCTATGGTGGATAAAGGGATATCTTCAGATAAAAACTATACAGAAGCATTCTGTGAAAATTTGTTCTATTCTGTGCGTTCAACTAACGGAGTTGAAGCTTACATTTTAGTGAGCAGTACCAAAACACTCTTTCTGTAGAAACTGTAAGTGGACATTCGGAGCGCTAAGGGGCCTGTAGTGGAAAAACGGAATATCTTCACATAAAAACTTCACAGAATCATTCTGTGAAACTTCTTTCTGTTCGGTCCATTCAAGTAACAGATTTGAAGCTTACTTTTGATTGAGCAGTTCTGAATCACTCTTTCTATAGAAACTGCAAGATGACATTCCGAGCGCTAAAGGGACTTTAGTGGAAAAAGGAATATCTTCAAATAAAAACTACCCAGAAGCATTCTGTGAAACTTTTTTTGTTCTGTGCATTCAACTAACAGAGTTGAAGCTTACTTTTGATTGAGCAGTTCTGAAACACCCTTTCTGTAGAAACTGTAAGTGTACATTCAGAGCGCCAAGGGGCCTATAGTGGAAAAAGGAATATTTCCCAAAAATAACTACACAGAAGCATTCTGTGAAAGTTCTTTCTGTTCTGTGCATTCGACTAATTGATTTGAAGCGTACTTTTGTTTCAGCAGTTCTGAAACACTTTCTGTAGAAACTGCAAGTTGACATTCCAAGCGCTAAAGGGCCTATAGTTTAAAAAGGGATATCTTCAAGTAAAAACTACACAGAAGCATTCTGTGAAATTTCTTTGTGTTCTGTGCATTCAACTAACAGAGTTGAAGCTGACTTTGATTGAGCAGTGCTGAAACACTCTTTCTGTAGAAACTGCTAAAGGACATTCAGTGGGCTAAGGGGCCTATAGTGGAAATAGGAATATCTCACAATAAAAACTACACAGAAGCATTCTGTGAAACTACTTTCTGTTCTGTGCATTCAACTAACAGAGTTGAAGCTTACATTTGATTGAGCAGTTCTGAAACACTCTTTCTGTAGAAACTGCAAGTGGACATTCGGAGCGCTAAGGGGCCTATAGTGGAAAAAGGAATATCTTCAAATAAAAACTACACAGAATCATTCAGTGAAACTTCTTTCTGTTCTCTCCTTTCAACTAACAGTGTTGAAGCTTACTTTGGATTGAGCAGTTCTGAAACACTCTTTATGTACAAATTGGAAGTTGACATTCCATGCGCTAAAGGGCCTATAGTGGAAAAAGGAGTATCTTCAAATAAAAACTACACAGAACATTCTGTGAAACTTCTTTCTGTTCTGTGCAGTCAACTAACAGAGTTGAAGCTAACGTTTGATTTGGCAGTTCTGCAACACTCTTTCTGTAGAAACTGCAAGTGGACATTCGGAGCGGTAAGGGGCCTATAGTGGAAAAAGAAATACCTTCAAATAAAAACTGCACAGAAGCATTCTGTGAAATTTCTTTCTGTTCTGTCCATTCAAATAACGGAGTTGAAACTTACTTTTGATTCAGCAGTTCTGAAACACTCTTTCGGTAGAAACTGCAAGTTGACATTCCGAGCGCTAATGGGCCTGTAGTGGAAAAAGGGATATTTTCAAATAAAAACTACACAGAAGCATTCTGTGAAACTTCTTTCTGTTCTGTGCATTCAACTAAGAGAGTTGAAGCTTACTTTTGATTGAGCAGTTCTGAAACACTCTTTCCCTAGAAACTGCAAGTGGACATTCCGAGGGCTAAGGAGCCTATAGTGGTAAAAGTAATATCTGCAAAAAAAACTACACAGAAGCGTTCTGTGAAACCTCTTTCTGTTCTGTACATTCAACTAACAGTGTTGAAGCTTACTTTTTATTGAGCAGTTCTGAAACACTCTTTCTGTACAAACTGCAAGTAGACATTTCGATCGCTAAGGGGCCTATAGTGGAAAAAGGGATATCTTCAAATAAAAACTACACAGAAGCATTCTGTGAAACTTCTTTCTGTTCTGTGCTTTCAACTAACAGAGTTGAATCTTGCTTTTGATTGAGCAGTTCTGAAACACCCTTTCTGTAGAAACTGCAAGTGGACATTCGCAGCGCTAAGGGGCCTATAGTTTAAAACGGAATATCTTCAAATAAATACTACACAGAAATATTCTGTGAAACCTCTTTCTCTTCTATCCATTCAACTAAGAGAGTTGAAGGTTACTTTTGATTGAGCAGTTCTGAAACACTCTTTCTGTAGAAACTGCACGTTGATATTCCAAGATCTAAAGGGCCTTTAGTGGAAAAAAGGATATCTTCAAATAAAAACTACACAGAAGCATTCTGTGAAATTACTTTCTGTTCTGTACATTCAACTAACAGAGTTGAAGCTTACTTTTCATTGAGCACTTCTGACCCACCCTTTCTGAGAAACTGCATGTGGACATTCGGAGCGCCAAGGGGCCTGTAGTTTCAAAAGGAATATCTTCAAATAAAAACTACACAGAAGCATTCTGTGAAACTTCTATCTGTTCTGTCCATTCAACTAACAGAGTTGCAGCTTACTTTTGATTGAGCAGTTCTGAAACACTCTTTCTGTAGAAACTGCAAGTCGACATTCCGAGCGCTAAGGAGCCTATAGTGGAAAAAGAAATATCTCCAAATAAAACCACACAGAAGCATGCTGTGAAACTTCTTTCTGTTCTGTCCTTTCAACTAACAGAGTTGAAGCTTACTTTTGGTTGAGCAGTTCTGAAACACTCCTTCTGTAGAAACTGCAAGTGGACATTTCGAGCGCTAAGGAGCCTATAGTGGAAAAAGTAATATCTCCTATGAAAACTACACAGAAGCATTCTGTGAAACTTCTTTCTGTTCTGTGCATTCAACTAACAGAGTTGAAGCTTGCTTTTGATGAGGAGTTCTGAAACACCCTTTCTGTAGAAACTGCAAGTGGACATTCTCAGCGCTTAGGGGCCTATAGTTTAAAAAGGAATATGTTCATATAAAAACTACACAGAAGCATTCTGAGAAGCTACTTTCTGATCCGCCCATTCAACTAACAGATTTGAAGCTTACTTTTGATTGAGCATTTCTGAAACACTCTTTCTGTAGAAACTGGAAGTTGACATTCCGTGAGCTAAAGGGCCTATGGTGAAAAAAGATATATCTTCAAATAAAACTACACAGAAGCATTCTGTGAAACTTCTTTCTGTTCTGTGCATTCAACAAACAGAGTTGAAGCTTATTTTTGATTGAGCATTTCTGAAACACTCTTTCTGTAGGAACTGCAAGTGGACATTCGGAGCGCTAAGGGGCCTATAGTGGAAAAAGGAATATCTTCAAATAAAAACTACACAGAAGTATTCTGTGAATCTCCTTTCTGTTCTTTCCATTCACCTAACAGAGTTGAAGCTTACTTTTGATTGAGCAGTTCTGAGACACTCTTTCGGTAGAAACTGCAAGTTGACATTCTGAGTGCTACAGGGCCTATAGTGGAAAAAGGGATATCTTCAAATAAAAACTACACAGAAGCATTCTGTGAAACTTTTTTCTGTTCTGTGCAGTCAACTAACAGAGTTGAAGCTTACTTTTGATTGAGCAGTTCTGAAACACTCTTTCTGTAGAAACTGCAGGTGGACATTCGGAGGTATAAGGGGCCTATAGTGAAAAAAGTAATATCTCCAAATAAAAACTACACAGAAGCATTCTGTGAAACTTCTTTCTGTTCTGTGCATTCAACTAACAGAGTTGAAGCTTAGTTTAGATTGAGCAGTTCTCAAATACCCTTTCTGTAGAAACTGCAGGTGGACATTTGGAGCGCTAATGGGCCTATAGTGGAAAAAGTAATATCTCCAAATAAAAACTACACAGAATCATTTTGTGAAACTTCTTTCTGTTCTGTGCATTCAACTAACAGGTTTGAAGCTTACTTTTCATTAAGCTGTTGGTGGGACTGTAAACTAGTTCAACCATTGTGGAAGTCAGTGTGGCAATTCCTCAGGGATCTCGAACTAGAAATACCATTTGACCCAGCCATCCCATTACTGGGTATATACCCAAAGGACTGTAAATCCTGCTGCTATAAAGACACATGCACACGTATGTTTATTGCAGCACTATTCACAATAGCAAAGAGTTGGAACCAACCCAAATGTCCAACAACGATAGACAGGATTAAGAAAATGTGGCACATATACACCATGGAATACTATGCAGCCATAGAAAATGATGAGTTCGTGTCCTTTGTAGGGACATGGATGAAACTGGAAAACATCATTCTCAGTAAACTATCGCAAGGACAAAAAACCAAACACCTCATGTTCTCTCTCGTAGGTGGGATTTGAACAATGAGAACTCATGGACACAGGAAGGGGAACATCACACTCCGGGGACTGTTGTGGGGTGGGGGGAGGGGGGAGGGACAGCATTAGGAGATACACCTAATGCTAAATGACGAGTTAATGGGTGCAGGAAATCAATATGGCACATGGATACATATGTAAAAAACCTGCACATCGAGCACATGTACCCTAAAACCCTAAAGTATAATAAAAAAAAAAAAAAAAAACAAATGTAAGATTCAATTCTGTTAGTTGTATGCACAGAAGAGAAAGAAGTTTCACAAAATGCTTCTATGCAGTTTTTATTTGATGATTTCCCGTTTTCCACTTTAGGCCCTTTAGTGTAAGTTATGTCAACTTGCAGTTTCTACAGAAAGTGTGTTTCTGTACTGCTCAATCAATAGTAATCTTCAACTCTCTTGAATGCACAGAACAGTAAGAAGTTTCACAGAATGTTTCTGTGTAGTTTTTATTTGGAGATATTCCTTTTTCCACTATAGGACCCTTAGCGCTCAGAATGACAACTTCCAGTTTCTACAAAAAGAGTGTTTCAGAACCGCTCAATCAAAAGTCAGCTTCAACTCTGTTAGTTGAAAGGACAGAACAGAAAGAAGTTTCACAGAATGCTTCTGTGTAGTTTATAATTGAAGATATTCCTTTTTCCACTATATGCCCCTTAGCGCTCCGAATGTCCACCTGCAGTTTCTACACAAAGAGTGTTTCAGAACTGCTCAATCAAAAGTAAGCTTCAACTCTGTTAGTTGAATGCACAGAACAGAAAGAAGTTGCAGAGAATGCTTCTGTGTAGTTTTTATTTGAATATATCCCTTTTTCCACTATAGGACATTTAGCGCCCAAAATGTCAACTTGCAGTTTCCACAGAAAGAGTGTTTCAGAACTGCTCAATCAAAAGTCAGCTTCAACTGTGTTAGTTGAAGGGACAGAACAGAAAGTAGTTTCACAGAATGCTTCTGTGTAGTTTTTATTTGAAGATATTCCTTTTTCCACTATATGCCCATTAGTTATCAGAATGTCCACTTGCAGTTTCTACAGAATGCGTGTTTCAGAACTGCCCAATGAAAAGTAAGCTTCAACTCTGTTAGTTGAATTCACAGAACAGAAAGATGTTTCACAGAATGCTTCTGTGCAGTTTTTATTTGGAGATATTACTTTTTCCACTATTGGCCCCTTAGCGCTCTGAATGTCCACTTGCAGTTTCTACGGAAAGATGTTTCAGAACTGCTCAATCAAAAGTAAGCTTCAACTCTGTTAGTTGAATGCACAGAACAGAAAGAAGTTTCACAAAATGCTTCTGTGTAGTTTTTATTTGAAGATATCCCTTTTTCCACTATAGGCCCTGTAGCGCTCGAAATGTCATCTTGCAGTTTCTACAGAAAGAGTGTTTCAGAACTGCTCAATCAAAAGTAAGCTTCAACTCTGTTAGTTGAATGGACAGAACAGAACGAAGTTTCACAGAATTCTCCTGTGTAGTTTTTAATTGAAGATATTCCTTTTTCCACTATAGGCCCCTTAGCACTCCGAATGTCCAATTCCACTTTCTGCAGAAAGAGGGTTTCAGAACTGCTCAAACAAAAGTAATATTCAACTCTCTTAGTTGACCACACAGAACAGAAAGAAGTTTCACAGAATGCTTCTGTGTACTTTTTATTTGTAGATATTCCTTTTTCCACTGTATGCCCCTTAGCGCTCAGAATGTCCACATTCAGTTTCTACAGAAAGAGTGTTTCAGAACTGCTCAATCAGAAGTGAGATTCAACTCTGTTAGTTGAATGCACAGATCAGAAGGAAGTTTCACAGAATGCTTCTGTGTTGTTTTTAATTGATGTTATTTCTTTTTCCACAATAGGCCCCTTTCTTTCAGAACATACACTTGCAGTTTCTACAGAAAGAGACTTTCAGAACTGCTCAATGAAAAGTAAGCTTCAACTCTGTTAGTTGAATGCACAGAAAAGGAAGACGTTTCACAGAATGCTTCTGTGTACTTTTTATTTGCAGATATATTTTTTTCCACTATAGGCCCCTTAGCGCTCGGAATATCCACTTGCAGTTACTACAGAAAGAGTGTTTCAGAGCGGCTCAATCAAAAGAAAGCTTCAACTCTGTTAGTTGAATGCACAGAACAGAAAGAAGTTTCCCAGAATGCTTCTGTGTAGTTTTTTTTCGGAGAAATTTCTTTTTCCTCTATAGGCCCCTTAGTGCTCTGAATGTCCACTTGCAGTTTCTGCAGAAAGGGTGTTTCAGAAGTGCTCAATGAAAAGTAAGCTTCAACTATGTTAGTTGAATTCACAGAACAGAAAGAAGTTTCACAGAATGCTTCTGTGTTGTTTTTATTTGAAAATATTCCTTTTTCCACTACAGGATCTTTAGCGCTCAGAATGTCAACTTGCAGTTTCTACAGAAAGAGTGTTTCAGAACTGCTCAATCAAAAGTACGCTTCAGCTGTGTTAGTTGAATGGACAGAACAGAAAGAAGTTTCACAGAATGCTTCTGTGTAGTTTTCATTTGAAGATATTCCTTTTTCCACTATCGGCCCCTTTGTGATCAGAATGTCCACTTGCAGTTTTTACGGAAAGAGAGTTTGAGAACTGCTCAATCAAAAGTAAGCTTCAACTCTGTTAGCCGAATGCACAGAACAGAAAGACGTTTCACAGAATGCTTCTGTGTAGTTTTTATTTGGAGATATTCCTTTTTCCACTCTAGGACACTAAGTGCTTGGAATCTCAACTTGCAGTTTCCACACAAAGAGTGTTTCAGAACTGCTCAATCCAAAGTGAGCTTCAACTCTATTAGTTGAATGCACAGAACAGAAAGAAGTTTCACAAAATGCTTCTGTGTAGTTTTATTTGGAGATATTACTTTTTCCACTATAGGAAATTTAGCGCTCTGAATGTACACTTGAAGTTTCTACAGAAAGAGCGTTTCAGAACTTCTCAATCAAAAGTAAGCTTCAACTCTGTTTGTTGAATGCACAGAACAGAACGAAGTTTCTCAGAATGCTTCTGTGTGGTTTGTATTTGAAGACATATCTTTTTCCTCTATAGGCTGGTTAGCGCTCAAATGTCCACTTGCAGTTTCTAAAGAAAGAGTGTTTCAGAACTGTGCCATCATAAGTAAGCTTCAAATCTGTTAGCTGAATGCACAGAACAGAAAGAAATTTCACGGAATACTTCTGTGTAGTTTTTATTTGACGATGTTTTTTTTTCCACTATAGGCCGCTTAGCGTTCAGAATGTCAAATGGAGTTTTCACAGAAAGTGTGTTTCAGAACTCCTCAATCAAATGTTTGCTTCAACTCTGTTAGATGAATGCACAGAACAGAAAGTAGTTTCACAGAATTCTTCTGTGTAATTTTTATTTGAGGACATTACTTTTTCCTCAATTGGCCCCTTAGTGTTTGGAATGTCCCCTTGCAGTTCCTAAAGAAAGACTGTTTCAGACCTGCTGAAACAAAACTAGGTTTCAACTCTGTTACTTGAATGAACAGAACAGAAAGATGTTTCACAGAATGTTTCTGAGTAGTTTTATTTGTAGATATTTCTTTTTCCAATATAGGCTCCTTAGCGCTCCGAATGTCTACTTGCAGTTTCTACAGAAGGAGTGTTTCAGAACTGCTCAATCAAAAGTAAGTTTCAACTCTGTTAGTTGAATGTACAGAAAAGAAAGTAGTTTCACAGAATGCTTCTGTGTAGTTTTTATTTGAAGATATTACTTTTTCCACTTTAGGACCTTAAGCGCTCCAAATGTCCACTTGCAATTTCTACAGAAAGAGTGTTTCAGAGCTGCTCAATCAAAAGTAAGCTTCAACTCTGTTAGTTGAATCGACAGAACAGAAAGAAGTTTCACAGAATGCTTCTGTGTGGTTTTTATTTGGAGATATTTCTTTTTTCACTATAGGACCCTGAGTGCTCGGAATGTCAACTTGCAGTTTCTACAGACAGAGTGTTTCAGAACTGCTCAATAATAAGTTAGCTTCAACTCTGTAAGTTGAATGCACACAACAGAAAGAAGTTTCACAGAATGCTTCCGTGTAGTTTTTATTTGGAGATATTCCTTTTTCCACTACAGGCCCCTTAACGCTCTGAATCTACACTTGCAGTTTCTACAGAAAGAGTGTTTCAGAACTGCTCAATCAAAAGTAAGATTCAACTCTGTTAGTTGAATGCACAGAACAGAAAGAAGTTTCACAGAATGCTTCTGTGTAGTTTTTATTTGAAGATATCACTTTTTTCACTATAGGCCCTTGACGACTCGGAATGTCAACTTGCAGTTTCTACAGAAGGAGTGTTCCAGAACTGCTCAATCGAAAGTAAGCTTCAACTCTGTAAGTTGAATGGACAAAACAGGAAGTAGTTTCACGGAATGCTTCTGTTTAGCTTTTATTTGAACATATTCCTTTTACCACTATAGGCCCCTTAGCGTTCAGAATGTCCACTTCCAATTTCTACAGAGAGAGTGTTTCAGAACTGCTCAATCAAACGTAAGCTACAACTCTGTTAGTTGAATGCACAGAATAGAAAGAAGTTTCAGAGAATCATTCTGTGTAGTTTTTAGTTGGAGATTTTACTTTTTCCACTATAGGCACCTTAGCACTCCGAATGTCCAATTGAAGTTTCTACAGAAAGGGTGTTTCAGAACTGCTCAATCCAAAGTAAGCTTCAACTATGTTAGTTGAATGCACAGAATAGAAACAACTTTCACAGAATTCTTCTGTGTAATATTTATTTGAGGATATTCCATTTTCCACAATTAGCCCTTTAGGGTTCGAAATGTCCACTGGCAGTTTCTACAGAAGGAGTGTTTCAGAACTGCTCAATGAAAATTAAGCTTCAACTCTGTTAGTTGAAAGCACAGAACAGAAAGAAGTTTCACAGAATGCTTTTGTGTAGTTTTTATATGAAGATATCCCTTTTTCCACTATAGGCCTTTTAGCGCTCCGAATGTCCACTTGTAGTTTCTACAGAGAGTGTTTCAGAACTGCTCAGTCAAAAGTAATCTTCAAATCTGTTAGTTGAATGCACAGAACAGAAAGAAGTTTTACAGAATGCTTCTGTGTAGTTTTTATTTGAAGATATCCCTTTTTCCACGATAGGCCCTTTAGCGCTTGAAATGTCAAATTGCAGTTTCTACAGAAAGAGTGTTTCAGAACTGCTCAATCAAAAGTAAGCTTCAACTCTGTTACTTGGATGGACAGAACAGAAAGAAGTTTCACAGAATGCTTCTGTGTAGTTTTTATTGGAAGATGTTCCTTTGTCCAATATAGGCCCCTTAGTGCTCCGAATGTCTGCTTGCAGTTTCTACAGAAACAGTGTTTCAGAACTGCTCAATCAAAAGTAAGCTTCAACTCTGTTAGTTGAATGCACAGAACAGAAACAAGTTTCACTGAATTCTTCTGTGTAATTTTTATTTGAGGATATTCCTTTTTCCACAATTGGCCAATTTGGTTCGAAATATCCACTGGCAGTTTCTACAGAAAGAGTGTTTCAGAACTGCTCAATCAAAAGTAAGCTTCAACTCCATTAGTTGAATGCACAGAACAGAAAGAAGTCTCACAGAATGCTTCTGTGTAATTTTCATTTGAAGATATTACTTTATCCACTATAGGCCCCTTAGCGTTCAGAATGTCCACTTGCAGTTTCTACAGAAAGAGTGTTTCAGAACTGCTCAATCAAAAGTAAGCTTCAACTCTCTTAGTTGAATGCACAGAACAGAAAGAAGTTTCACAGAATGCTTCTGTGTAGTTTTAATTTGAAGATATAGCTTTTTGCACTATAGGCCCCTTACCACTCCGAATGTCCACTTGCAGTTTCTACAGAAAGAGCATTTCTGAAATGCTCAATCAAAAGTAACCTTCAACTCTGTTAGTTGAATGGACAGAACAGAAAGAAGTTTCACAGAATGCTTCTGTGTAGTTTTTATTTGAAGATATTCCTTTTTCCACTATAGGGCCATTAGCGTTCAGAATGTCCACTTGCAGATTATACAGAAAGGATCTTTCAGAACTGCTCAATCAAAAGCAAGCTTCAACTCTGTCAGTTGAATGGACAGAACAGAAAGAAGTAACACAGAATGCTTCTGTGTAGTTTTTCTTTGCAGATATTTATTTTTCCAGTATAGGCCCATTTGCGCTCAGAATGTCAACTTGCAGTTTGTACAGAAAGAGTGTTTCACAACTGCTCAATCAAAAGTAAGCTTCACCTCTGATAGTTGAATGCACAGAACAGAAAGAAGTTTCACAGCATGCTTCTGTGTAGGTTTTATTTGCAGATATTCCTTTTTCCACAACGGGCCCATTAGCGTTCGGAATGTCCACTTGCAGTTTCTACAGAAAGAGTGTTTCACACCTGCTCAAACAAAACTAAGCTTCAACTCTGTTAGTTGAATAAGCAGAACAGAAATAAGTTTCACAGAATGCTTCTGTTTAGTTTTCATTTTTAGATATTCCCTTTCCACTATAGTCCCATTAGTGCTCAGAATGTCCTCTTGCAGTTTCTACAGAAAGAGTGTTTCAGAATTGCTCAATCAAAAGTAAGCTTCAGCTCTGTTATTAAATGCACAAAACAGAAAGAAGTTTCACAGAATACTTCTGTGTAGTTTTTATTTGGAGATATTACTTTTTCAAGTATAGGACCCTTAGCGCGCCGAATATCCACTTGCAGTTTCTGTAGAAAGATTGTTTCAGAAGTGCTCAATCAAAAGTGAGCTTCAACTCTGTTAGTTGAATGCACAGAACAGAGAGAAGTTTCTCAGAACGCTTCTGTGTAGTTTTTGTTTGAAGACATATCTTTTTCCTCTATAGGCCTCTTAGCGCTCCGAATGTCCAATTTCAGTTTCTACAAAAAGAGTGTTTTAGAACTGCTCAATCGTAAGTAAGCTTCATCTCTGTTAGCTGAATGCACAGAACAGAAAGAAGTTTCACAGAGTGCTTCTGTGTAGTTTTTATTTGAAGATATTCCTTTTTCCACTATAGACACCTTAGCGCTCGGAATGTCCACTTGCAGTTTCTACAGAAAGAGTGTTTCAGAACTACTCAATCCAAAGTAAGCTTCAACTCTGTTAGTTGAATGCACAGAACAGAAGGAAGTTTCACAGAATGCTTCTGTGTAGATTTTATTTGAGGATATTCTTTTTTCCACTATAGGCCCCTTAGCGTCCAGAATGTCCACTTGCAGCTTCTACAGAAAGAGTGTTTCAGAACTGCTCAATGAAAAGTAAGCTACAACTGTGTTTAGTTGAATGCACGGAATAGAAAGAAGTTTCACAGAGTGCTTCTGTGTAGTTTTTATTTGAAGATACCCCTTTTTCCACTACAGGCCCAATATCGCTCGGAATGTCAAATTGCAGGTTTGACAGAAAGAGTGTTTCAGAACTGCTCAATCAAAACGAAGCTTCAAGTCTGTTAGTTGTA
This sequence comes from Nomascus leucogenys, assembly GCF_006542625.1. Classification (NCBI taxonomy): domain Eukaryota; kingdom Metazoa; phylum Chordata; class Mammalia; order Primates; family Hylobatidae; genus Nomascus; species Nomascus leucogenys. Next base: position 11,757 of record NW_022096097.1, read on the forward strand.
TGGAAAGAACAGTAAGAAGTTCCACAGAATGCTTCTGTGTAGTTTTTTTGAAGATATTCCTTTTTCCACTATAGGCTTCTTAGCGCTCCGAATGTCCACTTGCAGTTTCTACAGAAAGAGTGTTTCAGAACTGCTCAATCAACAGTAAGGCTCTACTCTGTTAGTTGAATGCACAGCACAGAAAGAAGTTTCACAGAATGCTTCTGTGTAGTTTTTATTTGAAGTTATCCCTTTTTCTCTATAGGCCCCTTAGTGCTAGGAATGTCACCTTGCAGTTTCTACAGAAAGAGTGTTTCAGGACTGGTCAATCAAAAGTAAGCTTCTACTCTGTTAGTTGAATGCACGGAACAGAAACAAGTTTCACAGAATGCTTCTGTGTAGTTTTTATTTGTTGATATTTCTTTTTCCACTATAGGGCCTTTAGCCCTCGGAATGTCAACTGGCAGTTTCTACAAAAAGAGTGTTGCAGAACTGCTCAATCAAAAGTAAGCTTCAACTTTGTTAGTTGAATGCACAGAACAGAAAGAAGTTTCACAGAATGGTTCTGTGTAGTTTTTATTTGAAGATATCCCTTTTTCCACTATAGGCCCCTTAGCGCTCAGAATGTCAACTTACAGTCTCTACAGAAAGAGTGTTTCAGAACTGCTCAATCAAAAGTAAGTTTCAACTCTGTTAGTAGAATGCACAGAACCGAAAGAAGTTTCACAGAATGCTTCTGTGTAGTTTTTATTTGGAGATATTACTTTTTCCACCATAGGCCCTTTAGCGCTCCGAATGTCCACTTGCAGTTTCCACAGAAAGGGTGTTTCAGAACTGCTCAATCAAAACTAAGCTTCAACTCTGTTAGTGGAATGCACAGAACAGAAAGAAGTTTCACAGAATGCATCTGTGTATTTTTTATTTGGAGATATTCCTTTTTCCACTATAGCCAAATTAGCGCTCTGAATGTCCACATCCAGTTTCAACAGAAAGAGTGTTTCACAACTGCTCCACCAAAAGAAACTTCGACTCTGTTAGTTGAATGCACAGAAGAGAAAGAAGTTTCACAGAATGCTTCTGTGTAGTTTTTATTTGAGGATATTACTTTTTCCACAGTGCGCCCCCTAGCGTTCGGAATGTGCACTTGCAGTTTTTGCAGAAAGAATGTTTCAGAACTGCTAAATCAAAAGTAAGCTTCAACTATGTTAGTTGAATGCACAGAACACAAAGAAGTTTCACAGAATGCTTCTGTGTAGTTTTTATTTGAAGATATTCCTTTTTCCACTATAGGCCCCTTAGCTTTCGGAATGTCCACTTGCAGTTTCTACAGAAAGAGTGTTTCAGAACTGCTCAATCAAAAGTAAGCTTCAACTCTGTTAGTAGAATGCACAGAACAGAAATAAGTTTCACAGAATGCTTCTGTGTCATTTTTATTTGAAGATATTCCTTTCTCGACTACAGCCACTTTAGCGCTCGAAATGTCAACTTGAAGTTTCTACAGAAAGATTGTTTCAGAACTGCTCAATCAAAAGTAAGCTTCAACACTGTTAATTGAATGGACAGAACAGAAAGAAGTTTCACAGAATGCCTCTGTGTAGTTTTTATGTGTACATATTACTTTTTCCACTCTAGGACCTTTAGCGCTCGGAATGTCAACTTGCAGTTTCTATAGAAACAGTGTTTGAGAACTGCTCAAGCAAAAGTAAGCTTCAACTCTGTTAGTTGAATTTACAGAACAGAAAGAAGTTTCACAGAAGCCTTCTGTGTCGTTTTTGTTTGAAGATATTAATTTTTCCACTGTAGGCCACTTAGCGCTCCAAATGTCCACTTGCAGTTTCTATAGAAACAGTGTTTGAGAACTGCTCAAGCAAAAGTAAGCTTCAACTCTGTTAGTTGAATGCACAGAACAGAAAGAGGTTTCACAGAATGCTTGTGTGTATTTTTTATTTGGAGGTATTCCTTTTGCCACTGTACCCACCTTAGCGCTCTGAATGTCCACTTCCAGTTTCTACAGAAAGAGTGTTTCACAACTGCTCCACCAAAAGAAAGCTTCAACTCTGTTAGTTGAATGCACAGAAGAGAAAGAAGTTTCACAGAATGCTTCTGTGTAGTTTCTATTTGAGGATATTCCTTTTTCCACAATGCGCCCCCTAGCGTTAGGAATATGCACTTGCAGTTTCTACAGAAATAATGTTTCAGACCTGCTCATACAAAACGAAGCTTCAAATCTGTTACTTGAATAAACAGAACAGAAAGAAGTTTCACAGAATGCTTCTGTGTAGTTTTTATTTTTTGATATTCCTTTTTCCACTATAGGCCCCATACCGCTCCGAATGTCCACTTGCAGTTTCTACAGAAAGGGTGTTTCAGAACTGCTCAATCAAAAGTAAGCTTCAACTCTGTTAGTTGAATGCACAGAACAGAAAGATGTTTCACAGAATGCTTCTGTGTAGTTTTTATTTGAAGGTATCCCTTTTTCCACTATAGGCCCCTAAGCGCTCCGAATGTCCCCTTGCAGTTTCTACACAAAGTGTGTTGCAGAACTGCTCAATCAACAGTAAGCTTCAACTCTGTTAATTGAATGCACAGAAAAGAAAGAAGGTTCACCGAATGCTTCTGTACAGTTTTTATTTAAAGATATCCCTTTGTCCACTATAGACCCCTAAGCGCTCCGAATGTCCCCTTGCAGTTTCTACACAAATTGTGTTTCAGAACTGCTCAATCAACAGTAAGCCTCAAGTCTGTTAGTTGAATGCACAGAACAGAAAGAAATTTCACAGAATGCTTCTGTGTAGGTTTTATTTGAAAATATTCCTTTTTCCACTATAGGCCCCTTAGCGCTCTGAATGTCCACTTGCAGTTTCTGCAGAAAGAGTGTTTCAGAACTGCTCAATAAAAAGTAAGCTTCAACTCTGTTAGTTGAATGCACAGAACAGAAAGAGGTTTAACAGAATGCTTCTTTGTAGTATTTATTTGAAGATATCCCTTTTTCCACGATAGGCCCCTTAGCGCTCGGAATGTCAACTTGCAGTTTCTACAGAAAGATTGTTTCAGTTCTGATCAATCAAAAGTAAGCTTCAACTCTGTTAGTTGAATGGACAGAACAGAAAATAGTTTCACAGAATGCTTCTGTGTAGTTTTTATTTGAAGATATTCCTTTTTCGACTATAGGCCCCTTAGCGTTCAGAATGTCCACTTGCAGTTTCTACAGAAAGAGTGTTTCAGAACTGCTCAATCAAAAGAAAGCTTCAACTCTGTTGGTAGAATGAACAGAACAGAAAGAAGTTTCACAGAATGCTTCTGCGTAGTTTGTATTTGAAGATACCCCTTTTTCCACTATAGGCCCCTTAGCACTCCGAATGTCTCCTTGCAGTTTCTACAGAAAGAGTGTTTCAGAACTGCTCAATCAAAAGTAAGCTTCAACTCTGTTAGTTGAATGCGCAGAACAGAAATAAGTTTCACAGAATGCTTCTGTTTCATTTTTATTTGAAGATATTCCTTTTTCGACTATAGCCACTTTAGCGCTCGAATTGTCAACTTGAAGTTTCTACAGAAAGAGTGTTTCAGAACGGCTCAATCAAACGTAAGCTTCAATTCTGTTAGTTGAATGGACATAACAGAGAGAAGTTTCACAGAATGCTTCTGTGTTGTTTGTATTTGGAGATATTACTTTTTCCACTACACACCCCTTAGAGCTCAGAAGGTCCATTTGCAGTTCCTACACAAAGAGTGTTTCAGAATGGCTCAATCAAAAGCAAGCTTCAACTCCGTTACTTGAATGCACAGAACAGAAATATATTTCACAGAATGCTTCTGTGTAGTTTTTATTTGAAGATACCCCTTTTTCCACTATAGTCCATTTAGCGCCTGGAAGGTCCACTTGCATTTTCTACAGAAAGAGTGTTTCAGAACTGCTCAATCAAAAGTAAGCTTCAACTCAGTTAGCTGAATGCACAGAACAGAAAGAACTTTCACAGAATGCTACTGTGTAGTTTTTATTTGAAGATATTCCTTTTTCAACTGTAGCCCATTTAGCGCTTGAAATGTCAACTTGCAGTTTATACAGAAAGAGTGTTTCAGAACTGATGAATCAAAAGTAACCTTCAAGTCTGTCAGTTGAATGGACAGAACAGAAAGAAGTTTCACCGAAAGCATCTCTGTAGTTTTTATTTGAAGATATTCCTTTTTCCAATATAGGACCCTTAGCGCTCGGAATGTCAACTTGCAGTTGCCACAGAAACAGTGTTTCAGAACTGCTCAATGAAAGTAAGCTTCCACTCTGTTAGTTGAATGCACAGAACAGAAAGAAGTTTCACAGAATGCTTCTGTGTAGTTTGTATTTGGAGATATTACTTTTTCCACTATAGGACCCTTAGCGCTCCAAATGTCCACCTCCAGTTTCTACAGAAAGAGTGTTTCAGAACTGCTCAAACAAAAGTAAGCTTCAACTCTGTTAGTTGAATGCAAAGAACAAAAAGATGTTTCACAGAAAGCTTCTGTGTAGTTTTTATTTGAAGATATCCCTTTTTCCACTATAGGCCCCTTAGCGCTCAGAGTGTCCACTTCCAGTTTCTACATAAAGACTGTGTCAGAACTGCTCAATCAAAAGAAAGCTTCAACTTTGTTAGTTGAATGCACAGAACAGAAAGAAGTTTCACAGAATGCTTCTGTGTAGTTTTTATTTGTAGATATTTCTTTTTCCACTATAGGCCCCGTAGCGCTCCGAATGTCCACTTGCAGTTTCTACAGAAAGAGTCTTTCAGAAATGCTCAATAAAATGTAATCTTCAACTCTGTTAGTTGAATGCACAGAACATAAAGAAGTTTCACAGAATGCTTCTCTGTAGTTTGTATTTGGAGATATTCCTTTTTCCACTACAGGTCTTTTAGAGCTCCAAATGTCCACTTGCAGTTCTACAGAAAGGGTGTTTCAGAATGGCTCACTCAAAAGCAAGCTTGAACTCTGTTAGTTGAATGCACAGAACAGAAAGAAGTTTCACAGAATGCTTCTGTGTAGTTTTTATTTGAAGATATTCCTTTTTCCACAATAGGAGCTTTAGCGCTCGAAATGTCAACTTGCAGTTTCTACAGAAAGAGTGTCTCAGAACTGCTCAATCAAAAGTAAGCTTCAACTCTGTTAGTTGAATGGACAGAACAGAAAGATGTTTCACAGAATGCATCTCTGTAGTTTTTATTTGAAGATATTCCTTTTTCCACTATAGGCCCCTTAGCGCTCCGAATGTCCACTTGCAGTTTCTACAGAAAGGGTGTTTCAGAACTGCTCAATCAAAAGTAATCTTCTACTCTGTTAGTTGAATGCACAGAACAGAAAGAAGTTTCACAGAATGCTTCTGTGTAGTTTTTATTTGAAAATATTCCTTTTTCCACTATAGGCCCCTTTGTGCTCCGAATATCCACTTCCACTTTCTACAGAAAGAGTGTTTCAGAACTGCTCAATCAAAAGTAAGCTTCAACTCTGTTAGTTGAATGCACAGAACAGAAAGTAGTTTCACAGAATGCTTCTGTGTAGTTTTTAATTGGAGATATTACTTTTTCCACTATAGGCCCCTTAGCGCTCCGAATATCCACTTGCAGTTTCTACATAAAGAGTGTTTCAGAACTGCTCAATTAAAGTAACCTTCAACTCTGTTCGTTGAATGCACAGAACAGAAAAAGTTTCACAGAATGATTCTGTGCAGTTTTTATTTGGCGATATTCCTTTTTCCACTATCGGACGCTTAGCGCTAGGAATGTCAACTTGCAGTTTCTACATAAAGAGTGTTTCAGAACTGCTCCATCAACCGTAAGCTTCACCTCTATTAGTTGAATGCACAGGACAGAAAGAAGTTTCACAGAATGCTTCCGTGTAGCTTTTATTCGGCGATATTACTTTTTCCACTATTGGCCCCTTAGCTCTCCTAATGTCCACTTGCAGTTTCTACAGAAAGGGTGTTTCTGAACTGCTCAATCAAAAGTAGTCTTCAACTCTGTTAGTTGAATGCACAGAACAGCAAGAAGTTTCACGGATTGCTTCTGTGTAGTTTTTATTTGAAGATATCCCTTTTTCCACTATAGGGCCCTTAGCGTTCAGAATGTCCACTTGCAGTTTCTACAGAAAGAGTGTTTCAGAACTGCTAAATCAAAAGTAAGCTTCAACTCTATTAGTTGAATGCACAGAAGAGTAAGAATTTTCACAGAATGCTTCTGTGTAGTGTTTATTTGAAGATATCCCTTTTTCCACTACAGGCCCCTTAGCTTTTCGAATGTCCAATTGTAATTTCTTCAGAAAAGTTGTTTCAGAACTGCTCAATCAAAAGTAAGCTTCAACTACGTTTGTTGAATGCAAAAAAGAGGAAGAAGTTTCACAGAATCCTTCTGTGTAGTTTTTATTTGAAAATATCCCAATTTCCACTATAGGCCCTTAAACTCTCGGAATGTCCACTTGCTGTTTCTACAGAAAGAGTGTGTCAGAACTGCTCAATCCAATGAAAGCTTCAACTCTGTTAGTTGAATGCACAGAACAGAGAGAAGTTTCATAGAATGCTTCTGTGTAGTTTTTATTTGAAGATACCCCTTTTTCCACTATAGTCCCTTTAGCGCTCAGAATGTTCACTTGCATTTTCTACAGAAAGAGTGTTTCAGGACTCCTCAATCAAAAGTAAGCTTCAACTCTGTTAGTTGAATGCACCGAACATAAAGAAGTTTCACAGAATGCTTCTGTGTAGTTTTTATTTGAAAATATTCCTTTTTCCACTAAAGGCCCCTTAGCTCTCAAAATGTCCACTTGCAGTTTATACAGAAAGAGTGTTTCAGAACTGTTCAATCAAAACTAATCTTCAACACTGTTAGTTGAATGCACGGAACACTAAGAAATTTCACAGAATGCTTCTGGGTAGTTTTTTTAGGAGATATTACTTTTTCCACTATAGGCCCCTTAGCGCTCGGAATATTCACCTGCAGTTTCTACGGAAAGAGTGTTTCAGAACTGCTCAATCAAAAGTAAGCTTCAACTCTGTTAGGTGAATGCACAGAACAGTAAGAAGCTTCACAGAATGCTTCTGTGTAGTTTTTATTTCAAGATATAACTTATTCCTCTATAGGCCCCGTGGCGTTCAGAGTGTCCACTTGCAGTTTCTACAGAAAGAGTGTTACAGAACTGCTGCATGAAAAGTAAGCTTCAACACTGTTAGTTGAATGCACAGAACAGTAAGAAGTTTCACAGAATTCTTCTGTGTAGTTTTTATTTGAGGATATCTTTTTTCCCCAATAGGCCCTTTAGCGCGTGGAATGTCCACTTGCAGTATCTACAGAAAGGATCTTTCAGAACTGCTCAATCAAAAGCAAGCTTCAACCCTGTTAGTTGAATGCAGAGAACAGAAAGAAGTTTCACAGAATGCTTCTGTGTAGTTTTTATTTGAAGATATTCCTTTTTCCACTATAGGCGCCTCAGTGCTCCGAATGTCCACTTGCAGTTTCTACAGAAAGAGTGTTTCTGAAGTGCTCAATCAAAAGTAAGCTACAACTCTGTTATTTCAATGCACAGAACTGAAAGAAGTTTCACAGAATGCTTCTGTGTAGTTTTTATTTGAAGATATCCCTTTTCCCACTCTAGGCTCTTTAGCTCTTGGAGTGTCATATTGCAGTTTCTACAGAAGGAGTGTTTCGAACTGCTCAATCAAAAGTAACCTTCAACTGTGTTATTTGAATGGACAGAACAGAAAGAAGTTTCACAGAATGCTTCTGTGTAGTTTTAATTTGAAGATATAGCATTTTGCACTATAGGCCCCTTAGCCCTCCGAATGTCCACTTGCAGTTTCTACAGAAAGAGTGTTTCAGAAATGCTCAATCAAATGTAACCTTCAACTCTGTTAGTTGAATGTACTGAACAGAAAGCAGTTTCACAGAATGCTTCTGTGTAGTTTTTATTTGAAGATATTCCTTTTTCCACTATAGGGCCATTAGCGTTCAGAATGTCCCCTTGCAGTTTCTACAGAAAGGATCTTTCAGAACTGCTCATTTAAAAGCAAGCTTCAACTCTCTTCGTTGAATGCACAGAACAGAAAGAAGTTTCACAGAATGCTTCTGTGTAGTTTTTCTCTGCAGATATTTCTTTTTCCAGTATAGGCCCCTTAGCGCTCGGAATGTCAACTTGCAGTTTCTACAGAAAGAGTGATACATAACTGCTCAATCAAAAGTAAGCTTCAACTCTGATTTTTGAATGGACAGAACTGAAAGAAGTTCCACAGAATGCTTCTGTGTAGTTTTTATTTTAAGATATTCCTTTTTCCTCTATAGGCCTCTTAGCGCTCCGAACGTCCACTTGCAGTTCCTACAGAAAGAGTGTTTCATTACTGCTCAGTCAAAACTAAGCTTCAACTCTGTCAGTTGAAAGCACAGAGCAGAAAGAAGTTTCACAGAATGCTTCTGTGTAGTTTTTATTTCTAAATATTTCATTTTCCACAATAGGCCCCTCAGCGCTCAGAATGTCAACTTGCAGTTTCTACAGAAAGAGTGTTTAAGAACTGCTCAATGAAAAGTAAGCTTCAACTCTGTTAGTTCAATGGGCAAGACAACAAGTAGTTTCACAGAATGTTCCTGTGTAGTTTTTATGGGAAGATATATCTTTTTCCACTACAGGTTCCTTAGCGCTCTGAATGTCCACTTGCAGTTTCTACAGAAAGAGAGTTTCCGAACTGCTGAACCAAAAGTAAGCTTCAACTCTCTTAGTTGAATGCACAGAACAGGAAGAAGTTTCACAGAATGCTTCTGTGTAGTTTTTATGTGAAGATATAACTTTTTCCACTATAGGCCCCTCAGGGCTCCGATTGTCCACTTGCAGTTTCTACAGAAAGAGTGTTTCAGAACTGCTCAATCAAAAGTAAGCTTTAACTCTTTTAGTTGAATGAACAGAATAGGAAGAAGTTTCACAGAATGTTTCTGTGTAGTTTTTATTTGAAGATATTCCTTTTTCCAATATAAGCCACTGAGCGCTCCAAATGTCCACTTGCAGTTTCTACAGAAACAGTGTTTCAGAACTGCTCAATTAATAGTAACCTTTATCTCTGTGAGTTGAATGCACAGAAGAGAAATTAGTTTCCCAGAATGCTTCTGTGTAGTGTTTATTTGAGGATACTCCTTTTTCCACCATAGGCCCCTTAGCGCTCCGAATGTCCACTTTCAGTTTCTACAGAAAGAGTGTTTCAGAACTGCTCAAACAAAAGCAAGCTTCAACTCCGTTAGTTGAATGCGCAGAACAGCAGGAAGTTTCACAGAATGCTTCTGTGTGGTTTTTATTGGAAGATATATCTTTTTCCACTATAGGCACCTTAGCGCTCCGAATGTCCACTTGCAGTTTCTACAGAAAGAGAGTTTCAGAACTGATCAATCAAAAGTAACCTTCAAATTTGTTTGTTGAATGCACAGAACAGGAAGAAGTTTCACAGAATTCTTCTGTGTAGTTTTTATTTGAAGATACTTCTTTTTCCACTATATGATCCTTAGCGCTCCGAATGTCCACTTACAGTTTCTACAGAAAGAGTGTTTCAGAACTGCTCAATCAAAAGTAAGCTTCAACTCTGTTACTTGAATACACAGAAATGAAAGAAGTTTCACAGGATGCTTGTGTGTAGTTTTTATTTCAGAATATTCCTTTTTCCACTCTAGGCCCCTAGTGCTCCGAATGTCCACGTGCAGTTTATAAAGAAAGTGTGTTTCAGAAATGCTCAATCAAAAGTAATCTTCAAGTCTGTTAGTTGAATGCACAGAACAGAAAGGAGTTTCACACAGTGCTTCTGTGTTGTTTTTATTTGAAGTTATTCCTTTTTCCACTATATGCCCCTTAGCTCTCAGAATGTACACTTGGTGTTTCTACCAAAAGAGAGATTCAGAACTGCACAATCAAAAGCAGGCTTCAACACTGTTAGTTGAATGCACAGAACAGAAAAAAGTTTCACAGAATGCTTCTGTGTAGTTTGTAGGTGAAGATATAACTTTTTCCACTATAGTGCCTTTAGCGCTCCAAATGTCCACTTGCAGTTTCTACAGAAAGAGTGTTTCAGAACTGCTCAATCAAAAGTAAGCTTCAACACTGTTAGTCGAATGCACAGAACAGAAAGAAGTTTCACAGAATGCTTCTGTATTGTTTTTATTTGAAGTTATTCCTTTTTCCGCTATATGTCCCTTAGCTCTCACAATGTACATTTGCTGTTTCTACCGAAAGAGAGTTTCAGAACTGCACAATCAAAATTCGGCTTCATGTCTGTTTGTTGAATGCACAGAAGAGAAAAAAGTTTCACAGAATGCTTCTGTGTAGTTTTTACGTGAAGATGTATCTTTTTCCGCTATAATCACTTTAGTGCTCCAAATGTCCACTTGCAGTTTCTACAGAAAGAGTGTTTCAGAACTCCTCAATCAAAAGTAAGCTTCAACCCTCTTAGTCGAATGCATAGAACAGAAAGATGTTTCACAGAATGCTTCTGTGTAGTTTTTATTTGAGGTTATTCCTTTTTCCACCATAGGCCCCATAACGCTCCAAATTTCCACTTGCAGTTTCTACAGAAAGAGTGCTTCAGAACTGCTCAATCATGAGTAAGCTTCAACTCTGTTAGTTGAATGCACAGAACAGGAAGAAGTTTCACAGAATGCCTCTGTGCAGTTTTTATTTGAAGATATTTCTTTTTCCACTATTGGCCCCTTAGCGCTCGGAATGTCAGCTTGCAGTTTCTACAGAAAGAGTGTTTCAGAACTGCTCAATCAAAAGTAAGCTTCAGCTGGAACCAAGATGGCCGAATAGGAACAGCTCCGGTCTCCAGCTCCTAGCCCCAGCGACACAGAAGACGGGTGATTTGTGCATTTCTGCTTGAGGTACCGGTTTCATCTCACTTGGGAGTGCCTAACAGTGGGTGCAGGACAGTCGGTGAAGCGCACTGTGCGCGAGCCGAAGCAGGGCGAGGCATTGCCTCACTCGGGAAGCGCAAGGGGTCAGAGAGTTCCCTTTCCTAGTCAAAGAAAGGGGACGCAGACAGCACCTGGAATACCGGGTCAGTCCCATCCTTATACTGTGCTTTTCCAATGGGCCTGGAAAATGGCACACTAGGAGATTGTGTCCCGCACCTGGCTCGGAGGGTCCTACGCCCACGGAGTCTCGCTAATTGCTAGCACAGCAGTCTGAGATCAAGCTGCGAGGTGGCAGCGAGGCTGGGGGATGGGCGCCCGCCATTTCCCAGGCTTGCTTAGGTAAACAAAGCAGCCAGGAAGCTCAAACTGTGTGGAGCCCACCACAGCTCAAGGAGGCCTGCCTGCCTCTGTAGGCTCCACCTCTGGGGGCAGGGCACAGACAAACAAAGACTCTGCAAGAACTTCCACAGACTTAAATGTCCCTGTCGGACTGACAGCTTTGAAGAGAGTAGTGGTTCTCCTAGCACGCAGCTGTATGTCTGAGAATGGTCAGACTGCCTCCTAAAGTGGGTCCCTCACCCCTGAGCAGCCTAACTGGGAGGCACCTCCCCAGTAGGGACAGACTGACACCTCATTCAACCCGGTACGTCTCTGAGACAAAACTTTCAGAGGAACTATCTGACAGCTGAATTTGTGGTCTCACGAAAATCCACTGTTCTGCAGCCACCGCTGCTGACACCCAGCCAAACAGGGTCTGCAGTGCACCTCTAGTAAACTCCAACAGACCTGCAGCTGAGGGTCCTGTCTGGTAGAAGGAAAACTAACAAACAGAAAGGACATCCACACCAAAAACCCATCTGTACATCACCATCATCAAAGACAAAAAGTAGATAAAACCACAAAGATGGGGAAAAAACAGACCAAAAAAACTGGAAACTCTAAAAAACAGAGCACCTCTCCTCCTCCAAAGGAATGCAGTTCCTCACCAGCAACGGAACAAAGCTGGATGGAGGATGACTTTGATGAGTTGAGAGAAGAAGGTTTCAGACGATCAAAGTACTCTGAGCTACGAGAGGAAATTCAAAACAACAGCAAAGAAGTTAAAAACTTTGAAAAAAAATTAGAAGAATGGATAACTAGAATAACCAATGGAGAGAAGGGCTTCAAGGAGCTGATGGAGCTGAAAGCCAAGTTTTGAGAACTACGCGAAGATTGCAGAAGCTTCAGTAGCAGATGCGGTCAACTGGAAGAAAGGGTATCGCTGATGGAAGATGAAATGAATGAAATGAAGAAAGAAGGGAAGTTTAGAGAAAAAAGGATAAAAACAAATGAACAAATCCTCCAAGAAATTTGGGACTATGTGAAAAGACCAAACCTACGTCTGATTGGTGTACCTGAAAATGATGGGGAGAATGGAACCAAGTTGGAAAACACTCTGCAAGATATTATCCAGGAGAACTTCCCCAATCTAGCAAGGCAGGCCAGCATTCAGATTCAGGAAATACAGAGAACGCCACAAAGATACTCCTCGAGAAGGGCAACTCCAAGACACATTATTGTCAGATTCACCAAAGTTGAAATGAAAGAAAAAATGTTAAGGGCAGCCAGAGAGAAAGGTCGGGTTACCCACAAAGGGAAGCCCATCAGACTAACAGCTGATCTCTCAGCAGAAACTCTACAAGCCAGAAGAGAGTGGGGGCCGATATTCAACATTCTTAAAGAAAAGAATTTTCAACCCAGAATCTCCTATCCCGCCAAACTAAGCTTCATAAGTGAAGGAGAAATAAAACACTTTACAGACAAGCAAACGCTGAGTGATTTTGTCACCACCAGGCCTGCCCTAAAAGAGCTCCTGAAGGAAGCACTAAACATGGAAAGGAACAACCGGTACCAGCCACTGCAAAAACATGCCAAATTGTAAAGACCATCGAGACTAGGAAGAAACTATAGCAACTAACGAGCAAAATAACCAACTAACATCATAATGACAGGATCAGATTCACACATAACAATATTAACGTTAAATGTAAATGGGCTAAATGCTCCAATCAAAAGACACAGACTGGCAAACTGGATAAGGAGTCAGGACCCATCAGTGTGCTGTATTCAGGAAACCCATTTCACGTGCAGAGACACACATAGACTCAAAATAAAGGGACGGAGGAAGATCTATCAAGCAACTGGAAAACAAAAAAAGGCAGGGGTTGCAATCCTAGTCTCTGATAAAATAGACTTTAAACCAACAAAGATCAAAAGAGACAAAGAAGGCCATTACATAATGGTAAAGGGATCAATTCAACAAGAAGAGCTAACTATCCTAAATATATATGCACCCAACACAGGAGCACCCAGATTCATAAAGCAAGTCCTCAGTGACCTACAAAGGGACTTAAACTCCCACACAATAATAATGGGAGATTGTAACACCCCACTGTCAGCATTAGACAGATCAACAAGACAGAAAGTTAACAAGGATATCCAGGAATTGAACTCAGCTCTACATAAAGTGGACCTAATAGACATCTACAGAACTCTCCGCCCCAAGTCAACAGAATATACATTTTTTTCAGCACTACACCACACCTATTCCAAAATTGACCACATAGTTGGAAGTAAAGCTCTCCTCAGCAAATGCAAAAGAACAGAAATTATAACAAACTGTCTCTCAGGCCACAGTGCAATCAAACTGGAACTCAGGATTAAGAAACTCACTCAAAACCGCTCTACTACATGGAAACTGAACAACCTGCTCCTGAATGACTATTGGGTACATAATGAAATGAAGGCAGAAATAAAGATGTTCTTTGAAACCAACGAGAACAAAGACACAACATACCAGAATCTCTGGGACACATTCAAAGCAGTGTGTAGAGGAAAATTTATAGCACTAAATGCCCACAAGAGAAAGCAGGAAAGATCCAAAATTGACTCCCTAACATCAAAATTAAAAGAACTAGAAAAGCAAGAGCAAACACATTCAAAAGCTAGCAGAAGGCTAGAAATAACTAAAATCAGAGCAGAACTGAAGGAAATAGAGACACAAAAAACCCTTCAAAAAATTAATGAATCCAGGAGCTGATTTTTTGAAAAGATCAACAAAATTGATGGACCGCTAGCAAGACTAATAAAGAAGAAAAGAGAGACGAATCAAATAGATGCAATAAAAATCGAAAAAGGGGATATCACCACCGATCCCACAGAAATACAATCTGCCATCAGAGAATACTACAAACACCTCTATGCAAATAAACTACAAAATCTAGAAGAAATGGATAAATTCCTCGACAAATACACCCTCCCAAGACTAAACCAGGAAGAATTTGAATCTCTGAATAGACCAATAACAGGTTCTGAAATTGTGGCAATAATCAATAGCTTACCAACCAAAAAGAGTCCAGGACCTGAAGGATTCACAGCTGAATTCTACCAGAGGTACAAGGAGGAACTGGTACCATTACTTCTGAAATTATTCCAATCGATAGAAAAAGAGGGAATCCTCCCTAACACATTTTATGAAGCCAGCATCGTCCAGATACCAAAACCTGGCAAAGACATAACCAAAAAAGAGAATTTCAGACCAATATCCTTGATGAACATTGATGCAAAAATCCTCAATAAAATACTGGCAAACCGAATCCAGCAGCACATCAAAAAGCTTATCCACCATGATCAAGTGGGCTTCATCCCTGGGATGCAAGGCTGGTTCAACATATGCAAATCAATAAATGTAATCCAGCATATAAACAGAACCAAAGACAAAAACCACATGATTATCTCAATAGATGCAGAAAAGGCCTTTGACAAAATTCAACAACCCTTCATGCTAAAAACTCTCAATAAATTAGGTATTGATGGGACGTATCTCAGAATAATAAGAGCTATCTATGACAAACCCACAGCCAATATCATACTGAATGGGCAAAAACTGGAAGCATTCCCTCTGAAAACTGGCACAAGACAGGGATGCCCTCTCTCACCACTCCTATTCAACATAGTGCTGGAAGTTCTGGCCAGAGCAATCAGGCAGGAGAAGGAAATAAAAGGTATTCAATTAGGAAAAGAGGAAGTCAAATTGTCCCTGTTTGCAGATGACATGATTGTATATCTAGAAAACCCCATTGTCTCAGCCCAAAATCTCCTTAAGCTGATTAGCAACTTCAGCGAAGTCTCAGGATACAAAATTAATGTACAAAAATCACAAGCATTCTTGTACACCAATAACAGACAAACAGAGAGCCAAATCATGAGTGAACTCCCATCCACAATTGCTTCAAAGAGAATAAAATACCTAGGAATCCAACTTACAAGGGATGTGAAGGACCTTTTCAAGGAGAACTACAAACCACTGCTCAATGAAATAAAAGAGGATACAAACAAATGGAAGAACATTCCATGCTCATGGGTTGGAAGAATCAATATCGTGAAAATGGCCATACTGCCCAAGGTAGTTTATAGATTCAATGCCATCCCCATCAAGCTACCCATGACTTTCTTCACAGAATTGGAAAAAACTACTTTAAAGTTCATATGGAACCAAAAAAGAGCCCGCATCACCAAGTCAATCCTAAGCCCAAAGAACAAAGCTGGAGGCATCACGCTACCTGACTTTAAACTATACTACAAGGCTACAGTAACCAAAACAGCATGGTACTGGTACCACAACAGAGACATAGATCAATGGAACAGAACAGAGCCCTCAGAAATGATGCCGCATAGCTACAACTATCTGATCTTTGACAAACCTGACAAAAACAAGAAATGGGGAAAGGATTCCCTATTTAATAAATGGTGCTGGGAAAACTGGCTAGCCATATGTAGAAAGCTGAAACTGGATCCCTTCCTTACACCTCATACAAAAATTAATTCAAGATGGATTAAAGACTTATATGTTAGACCTAAAACCATTAAAATCCTACAAGAAACCCTAGGCAATACCATTCAGGACATAGGCGTGGGCAAGGACTTCATGTCTAAAACACCAAAAGCAATGGCAACAAAAGCCAAAATCGACAAATGGGATCTCATTAAACTAAAGAGCTTCTGCACAGCAAAAGAAACTAACATCAGAATGAACAGGCAACCTACAGAATGGGAGAAAATTTTTGCAACCTACTCATCTGACAAAGGGCTGATATCCAGAATCTATAATGAACTCAAACAAATTTACAAGAAAAAAACAAACAACCCCATCAAAAAGTGGGCAGAGGACATGAAGAGACACTTCTCAAAAGAAGACATTTATGCAGCCAGAAAACACATGAAGAAATGCTCATCATAACTGGCCATCAGAGAAATGCAAATCAAAACCACAGTGAGATACCATCTCACACCAGTTAGAATGGCCATCATTAAAAAATCAGGAAACAACAGGTGCTGGAGAGGATGTGGAGAAATAGGAACACTTTTACACTGTTGGTGGGACTGTAAACTAGTTCAACCATTGTGGAAGTCAGTGTGGCGATTCCTCAGGGATCTCTAACTAGAAATACCATTTGACCCAGCCATCCCATTACTGGGTATATACACAAAGGACTATAAATCTTGCTGCTATAAAGACACATGCACACGTATGTTTATTGCGGCACTATTCACAATAGCAAAGAGTTGGATCCAACCCAAATGTCCAACAACGATAGACTGGATTAAGAAAATGTGGCACATATACACCATGGAATACTATGCAGCCACAAAAAGGGATGAGTTCATGTCCTTTGTAGGGACATGGATGAAACTGGAAAACATCATTCTCAGTAAACTATCGCAAGGACAAAAAACCAAACACCACATGTTCTCTCTCATAGGTGGGAATTGAACAATGAGAACTCATGGACACAGGAAGGGGAACATCACACTCCGGGGATTGTTGTGGGGTGGGGGGAGGGGGGAGGGACAGCATTAGGAGATACACCTAATGCTAAATGACGAGTTAATGGGTGCAGGAAATCAACATGGCACATGGATACATATGTAACAAACCTGCACATTGTGCACATGTACCCTAAAACCCTAAAGTATAATAAAAAGAAAAAAATAAAAAAAATAAAAAAATAAATAAAAAAAGAAAAAGGAATATCTTCAAATTAAAACTACACAGAAGAATTCTGTGAAACTTTTTTCTGATCTCTGCATTCACCTAACAGAGTTGAACCTTACTTTGATTCAGCAGTTCTGAAACACTCTTTCTATAGGAACTGCAGTTGGACATTCAGAGCACTAAGGGGCCTATAGTGGAAAAAGGAATATCTTCAAATAAAAACTACACAGAAGCATTCTGCGAAACTTCTTTCTGATCTATGTATTCAACTAACAGAGTTGAACCTTACTTTCGATTGAGAAGTTCTGAAACTCTCTTTTTGTAGAAACTGCAAGCGGACATTCGGAGCACTAAGAGGCCTATAGTGGAAAAAGGAATATCTTCAAATAAAAACTACACAGAAAAATTCTGTGAAACCCCTTTCTGATCTGTGCATTTCACTAACAGAGTTGAAACTTACTTTTGAATGAGAAGTTCTGAAACTCTCTTTCTATAGAAACAGCAACCGGACATTTGGAGCGCTAAGGGGACTATTGTGCAAAAAGGTATATCTTCAAATAAAAACTACACAGAAGCATTCTGTGAAACTACTTTCTGATCTGTGCATTTACGAGGAAGATTTGAACCTTACTTTTGATTGAGGAGTTTTGAAACATTCTTTTTGTAGAAACTGCAAGGGGACATATGGAGCGCTAAGCGGCCTATAGTGGAAAATGGCATGTCTTCAAATAAAAACTACACAGAAGCATTCAGCGAAACTTCCTTATGATCTGTGCATTCAAATAACAGAGTTGAACCTTACTTTTGATTGAGAAGTTCTGGAACTCTCTTTCTCTAGAAACTGCTAGCGGACATTCGGAGTGCTAAGAAGCCCATAGTGGAAAAAGAATATCTTCAAATAATAACTGCACAGAATAATCCTGTGAAACTCCTTTCTAATCTGTGCATTTAACTAACAGAGTTGAAACTTACTTTTCAATGAGAAGTTCTGAAACTCTCTCTCTGTTGAAACTGCAAGCGGATATTTGGAGTGCTAAGGGGCCTGTAGTGGAAAAAGGAATATCTTCAAATGAAAACTACACAGAAGCATTCTGTGAAACTACTTTCTGATCTGTGCATTCAACTAGCAGAGTTGAACCTTACTTTTGATTGAGCAGTTCTGAAATGCTCTTTCTTTAGAAACTGCAAGCGGACATTCGGAGCGCTAAGGGACCTATAGTGGGAAACTGAATATATTCAAATAAAAACTACACAGAAGAATTCTGTGAAACTTCTTTCTAATCTGTGCATTCAACTAGCGGAGTTGAACCTTACCTTTGATTGAGCAGTTCTGAAACACTCTTTCTGTAGAAACTGCAAGCAGACATTCGGAGCGCTTAGGGGCCTATAGTGGAAAAAGGAATATCTTCAAATAAATACTACACAGAAGCATTCTGCGAAACTTCTTTCTGATCTGTGCATTCAACTAGCGGAGTTGAACCTTAGTTTTGATTGAGCAGTTCTGAAACACTCTTTCTGTAGAAACTGCAAGCGGACATTCTGACCGCTAAGGGGCCTATACAGGGAAAAGGAATACCATGAAATAAAAACTACACAGAAGCATTCTGCAAAAGTCCTTTCTGATCTGTGCATTCAACTAGCAGAGTTGAACCTTATTTTGATTGAGGAGTTCGGAAACACTCTTTCTGTAAAAACTGCATGCGGACATTCAGAGCGCTAAGGGGCCTAATGTGGAAAAAGGAATATCTTCCAATGGAAACTACACAGAAGCATTCTGCGAAAATTCTTTCTGATCTGTGCATTGAACTAGCAGAGGTGAACCTTTCTTTTGATTGAGCAGTTCGGAAACACTATTTCTGTAGCAACTGCAAGCGGAAATTCGGAGCTCTAAGGGGCCTATAGTGAAAAAAGGGATATCCTCATATAAAAACTACACAGAAGCATTATGCGAAACTTCTTTCTGATCTGTGCATTCAGCTGGCAGAGTTGAACGTTTCTTTTGATTGGGCAGTTCTGAAACACTCTATCTGTAGAAACTGCAAGCGGACATTCAGAGGGCTAAGGGGCCCATAGTGGAAAAAGGAATATCTTCAAATAAAAACTACACAGAAGCATTCTGCGAAACTTTTTTCTGATCTGTGCATTCAACTAGCAGTGTTGAACCTTACTTTTTATTGAGCAGTTCTGAAACACTCTTTCTGTAGGAACTGCAAGCGCACATTCGGAGCGCTAAGGGGCCTATAGTGGGAAACGGAATATCTCCCAATAATAGCAACACAGAAGCATTCAGCGAAACTTCTTTCTGATCTGTGCATTCAGCTAGCAGAGTTGAACCTTACCTTTGATTGAGCAGTTCTGAAACACTGTTTCTGTAGAAAATGCTAGCAGAAATTCGGAGCGTTAAGGGGCCTTAGTGGAAAAAGGAATGTCTTCAAATAACAACTACACAGAAACATCCTGCGAAACTTCTTTCTGATCTAAGCATTCAGCTAACAGAGTTGAACCTTACTTTTGATTGAGAAGTTCTGAAACTCTCTCTCTCTAGGAACTGCAAGCGGATGATCGGAGAGCTAAGGGGCATATCGTGGAAAAAGGAATATCTTCAAATAAAAACTACACAAAAGCATTCTGCGAAACTACTTTCTGATCTGTGCATTCAACTAACAGAGTTGAACCTTACTTTTGATTGAGAAGTTCTGGACCTCTCTTTCTGTAGAAACTGCCAGCGTACATTCGGAGTGGTGAGAGGCTTACAGTGGAAAAAGGAATATCTTCAAATAAAAACTACACAGAAGCATTCTGTGAAACTTCTTTTAGATATGTGCATTCAACTAACAGTGTTGAACCTTACTTTTGAATCAGAAGTTCTGAAACTGTCTCTGTAGAAACTGCAAACAATAAAGCCTACACAGAAGCATTCTGCAAAACTTCTTTCTGATCTATGCATTTACCCAGCAGAGTGAAAAATTTCTTTTTATTGAGGAGTTTTGAAACACTCTTTTTGCAGAAACTGCAAGAGGACATTCAGATCGCTAAGGGGCCTATATTGGAAAAAGTAATATCTCCAAATAAAAACTACACAGAAGCATCGTGTGAAACTTCTCTCTGTTCTGTCCATTCAACTAGCCGAGTTGAATCTTAGTTTTGATTGAGCAGTTCTGAAACACTCTTTCTGTAGAAACTGCAAGCGGACATTCTGATCTCTGATGGGCCGATAGAGGGAAAAGGAATATCTTGAAATAAAAACTACACAGAAGCATACTGCGAAACTTCTTTCTGATCTGTGCATTCATCTAGCAGAGTTGAAGCTTACTTTTGATTGAGGTGTTCTGAAATACTCTTTCTGTAGAAACTGCAGGCAGACATTCAGAGTACTAAGGGGCCTAAATTGGAAAAAAGGAATATCTTCAAATAAAAAATACACAGAAGCATTCTGTGAAACTTCTTTCTGATCTGTGCATTCAACTAGAAGAGTTCAACCTTACTTTTGATTGAGCAGTTCTGAAACACTCTTTCTGTGGGAACTGCAAGCAGACATTCGGAGCACTATGGGGCCAATAGTGGAAAAAGGAATATCTTCAAATAAAAACTACACGGAAGCATTCTGCGATACTACTGTCTCATCTGTGCATTCAACTAACAGAGTTGAACCTTACTTTTGAATGAGAAGTTCTGAAACTCTCTTTCTGTAGAAACTGCAAGTGGACATTCAGAACGCTGAGGGGCCTATACTGGATAAAGGAATATCTTCAAATAAAAACTACAGGGAAGTATTCTGCGAAACTTCTTTCTGCTCTAAGCATTCAACTAACAGAGTTGAACCATACTTTTGATTGAGAAGTTCTGAAACTCTCACTCTCTAGAAACTGCAAGCAGATGTTCGGAGCGCTAAGGGGCCTATCGTGGAAAATTTAATATCTTCAAATAAAAACTACACAGAAGCATTCTGCGTAACTTCTTTCTGAACTAAGCATTCAACTAACAGAGTTGAACCTTACTTTTGACTGAGAAGTTCTGAAATTCTCTCTAGAAACTGCACTGGATGTTCGGAACACTAAGGGGCCTATCGTGGAAAAAGGAATATCTTCAAATAAAAACTACACAGAAGCATTCTGCAAAACTTCTTTCTGATCTGTGCATTGAACTAACAGAGTTGAACATTACTTTTGATTGAGAAGTTCTGGACCTCTCTTTCTGTAGAAACTGCCAGCGGACATTCGGAGCAGTGAGAGGCCTATAGTGGATAAAGGAATATCTTCAAATACAAACTACACAGAATCATTCTGCGAAATTTCTTTCTGATTTGTGCATTCAACTAACAGAGTTGAAGCTTACTTTTGAATGAGAAGTTCTGAAACTCTCTCTGTGTAGAAATTGCAAGCGGACATTAAGAGCGCTAAGGGGCCTATAGTGGAAAAAGGAATCTCTTCAAATAAAAACAAACAGAAGCATTCTGTGGAAATTCTTTTAGATCTGTGCATTCAACTAACAGAGTTGAACCTTACTTTTGAATCAGAAGTTCTGAAACTCTGTCTCTGTAGAAACTGCAAGCAGACAGTTGGAGCGCTAAGGGGCCTAAAGTGGAAAAAGGAATATCTTGAAATAAAAACTACACAGAAGCATTCTTCAAAAATTCTTTCTGATCTGTGCATTTACCCAGCAGAGTTAAAACTTTCTTTTGATTGAAGAATTTTGAAACACTCTTTTTGCAGAAACTGCAAGAGTACATTCGGAGTGCTAAGTGGCCTATAGTGGAAAAAGGAATATCTCCTAATAAAAACTACACAGAAGCATTCTGTGAAACTTCTTTCTGATCCGTGCATTCAACTAGCAGAGTTGAACCTTACTTTTGATTGAGAAGTTCTGAAACACTCTTTCTGTAGAAACTGCAAGCGGACATTCAGAGCGCTAAGGGGCCTATAGTGGAAAAAGGAATATTTTCAAAGAAAAACTACACAAAAGCATTCTGTGAAACTTCTTTCTGATTTGTGCATTCAACTAGCAGAGTTGAACCTTACATTTGATTGAGGAGTTTTGAAACACTCTTTCTGTAGAAACTGCAAGCGGAAAACTCGGTGCGCTAAGGGGCCTAGAGTGGAAAAAGGAATATCTTCAAATCAAAACTACACAGAAGAATTCTGTGAAACTTCTTTCTGATCTTTGCATTCAACTAGCAGAATTGAACCTTACTTTTGATTGAGGAGTTCTGAAACACTCTTTCTGTATAAACCGCAATTGGACATTCGAAGCGCTAAGGGGCCACTAGTGAAAAAATGAATATCTTCAAATAAAAACTACAAAGAAGCATTCTGCGAAACTTCTTTCTGATTGGTGCATTCAACTAACAGAGTTGAACCTTACTTTTGATTGAGAAGTTCTGAAACTCTCTTTTTGTAGAAACTGCAAGCTGACATTCGGAGGACTAAGGGGCCTGTAGTGAAAAAGGGAATATCTTCAAATAAAAACTACACAGAAGCATTCTCCGAAACTTCTTTCTGATCTGTGGATTCAGCTAGCAGAGTTGAAACTTAGTTTTTATTGAGCAGTTCTGAAACTCTCTTTTTGTCGAAACTGCAAGTGCACATTCATAGCGCTAAACAACCTATAGTGGAAAAAGGAATATCTTCAAGTAAAAACTACACAGAAGCATTCTGAGAGACTTCTTTCTGATCTGTGCATTCAACTAGCAGATTTGAGCCTTACTTTTCATTGAGAAGTTTTGAAACACTCTTTCTGTAGAAATTGCAATCGGACACTCTGATCGCTAAGGGGCCTATAGTGGAAAAAGAAATATCTTCAAATAAAAACTACACAGTAGCATTCTGTGAAACTTCTTTCTGATCTGTGCATTTCACTAGCAGAGTTGAACCTTACTTTTTATTGAGCAGTTCTGAAACTCTCTTTGTGAAGTAACTGCAAGAGCACAGTCGTAGCACAAAGGGGCCTGTAGTGGAAAAAGGAATATCTTCAAATAAAAACTACACAGGATCATTCTGCGAAACTTCTTTATGATCTGTGCATTCAACTAGCAGAGTTGAACCTTACTTTTGATTGAAGAGTTCTGAAACTCTCTTTCTGTAGAAACTGCAAGCGGTCATTTGGACCTTTAAGGGGCATAGAGCAAAAAGGAATATCTTGAAATAAAAACTACATAGAAGCATTCTGCGAGACTTCTTTCTGATCTGTGCATTCAACTAACAGAGTTGAACCTTACTTTTGATTGAGGAGTTGTGAAACTGTCTTTCTGTACAAACTGAAAGCGGACATTTGGAGCGCTAAGTGGCCTACAGTGGAAAAAGGAATATCTTGAAATAAAAACTACACAGAAGCATTCTTTGAGACTTCTTTCTGATCTCTGCATTCGACTAGCAGAGATGAAGCTTAGTTTTGCTGGAGGAGTTTTCAAACACTCTTTCTGTAGAAACTGCAAGCGGACATTCAGAGCGCTAAGAGTCCTATAGAGGAAAAAGGAATATCTTAAAAAAAACTACACAGAAGCATTCTGCGAAACTTCTTTCTGATCTGTGCATTCAACTAACAGAGTTGAAACTTACTTTTGATTGAGAAGTTCTGAAACTCTGAATCTGTAGAAACTGCAAGCGGACCATCAGAGCGCTAAGGGGCCTATAGTGGAAAAAGGATTACCTTCAAATAAAAATTACACAGAAGCATTCTGCGAGACTCCTCTCTGATCTGTGCATTAAAGTAGCAGAGTTGAAACTTACTTAAGATTGAAGAATTTTGAAACACTCTTCCTCTAGAAACTGTAAGTGGACATTCGAAGCGCTAGGGGCCTATAGTGGAATAAGGAATATCTTCAAATAAAAACTACACAGAAGCATTCTGTGAGACTTCTTTCTGATATGTGCATTCAACTAGCAGAGCTGAACCTTACTTAAGATTGAAGAAATTTGAAACACTCTTTCTCTGGAAACTGCAAGTGGACATAAGGAGCAAAAGGGGCGTATAGTGGAAAAAGGAATATCTTCAAATTAAACCTACACAGAAGCATTCTGTGAAAATTCTTACTGATCTGTGCATTCAACTAAAAGAGTTGAACCTTACATTTTATTGAGAAGTTCTGAAACTCTCTTCCTGTAGAAACTGCAAGTGGAGATTCGGAGTGCTAAGGGGCCTATATTGGAAAGAGGAATATCTTCAAATAAAAACTAGACAGAAGCATTCTGCGAAACTTCTTTCTTATCAGTGCATTAAACTAGCATAGCTGAACATTACTTTTGATTGAGGAGTTTTGAAACACTCTTTCGGTTGAAACTGCACGCGGACATTCAGAGAGCAATGGGGCCTATAGTGGAAAAAGGAATATCTTCAAATAAAAAGGACACAGAAGCATTCTGTGAAACTTCTTTCTGATCTGTGCATTCAACTAGCAGAGTTGAACCATAATTTTGATTGAAGATTTCTGAAACACTGTTTCTGTAGAAACTGAAAGTGGACATTCAGTGCGCTAAGGGGCCTATAGTGGAAAAAGGAATATCTTCAAATAAAAACTACACAGATTCATTCTGCGAAACTTCTTTCTCATCTGTGCATTGAACTAGCAGAGTTGAACCTTACTTTTGATTGAGGACTTCTGAAACACTCTTTCTGTAGAGACTGCAAGTGGACTCTCTCAGCGCTAATGGGCCTATATTGGAAAAAGGAATATCTTCAAATAAAAACAACATAGAAGCGTTCTGAGAAAATTCTTTCTGATCTGTGCATTCAACTAGCAGAGTTGAACCTTGCTTTTGATTGAGCAGTTCTGAAACTCTCTTTCCGTAGAAACTGCATGTGGACATTCGGAGCGCTAAGGGGACTATAGAGGAAAAAGGTATATCTTCAAATAAAAACTACACAGAAGCATTCTGCGAGACATCTTTCTGATCTGTGCATTCAACTAGGAGTGTTGAACCTTACATTTGATTGAGGAGTTTTCAAACAGTCTTTCTGTTGAAACTGCAAGCGGACATTCAGGGTGCTAATGGGCCTATAGTGGAAGAAGGAATACCTTCAAATAAAAACTACACAGAAGCGTTCTGCGAATATGCTTTCTGATCTGTGCATTCAACTAGCAGAGTTGAACATTACTTTTGTATTGAGACATTTTGAAACACTCTTTCTGTAGAAACTGCAGGTGGACATTCGGAGCCATAAGAGACCTACAGTGGAAAAAGGAATATCTTCAAATAAAAACTACACAGAAGCATTCTGTGAAACTTCATTCCAATCTGTGCATTCAACTAACAGAGTTGAACCTTACTTTTCATTGAAAAGTTCTGAAACTCTCTTTCTGTAGAAACGGCAAGCGGACATTCGGAGCACTAACAGGCCTAGAGTGGCAAATAAATATCTTCAAATAAAAACTACACAGAAGCATTCTGCTAGACTTCTTTCTGATCTGTGTATTCAACTAGCACAGTTGAACCTTACTTAAGATTGCAGAATTTTGAAACACTCTATCGGTAGAAACTGCAAGTGGACATTCGGAGCGCAAAAGGGCCTATAGTGGAAAAAGGAATATCATCAAATAAAAATTACACAGAAGCATTCTGTGAAACTTCTTTCTGATCTGTGCATTCAACTAGCAGAGTTGAACCTTAATTTTGATTGAAGATTTCTGAAACACTGTTTCTGTAGAAACTGCAAGTGGAGATTCGGAGCACTAAGAGGCCTATAGTGGAAAAAGGAATATATTCAAATTAAAACTACACAGAAGCATTCTGTGAAACTTCTTTCTGATCGGTGCATTCAACTAGCAGAGTTGAACCTTACTTTTGATTGAGTAGTTTTGAAACACTCTTTTGGTTGTAACCGGAAGCGGACATTCGGAGACCTAAGGGGCCTATAGTGGAAAAAGGAATATGTTCAAATAAAAACTACACAGAATCATTCTGTGAAACTTCTTTCTGATCTGTGCATTCAACTAACAGAGTTGAACCTTACTTTTTATTGGGAAGTTCTGAAACTCTCTTCCTGTAGAAACTGCAAGTGGAGATACGGAGCACTAAGAGGCCTATAGTGGAAAAAGGAATATATTCAAATTAAAACTAAACAGAAGCATTCTGCGAAACTTCTTTCTGATCGGTGCATTCAACTAGCAGAGTTGAACCTTACTTTTGATTGAGCAGTTTTGAAACACTCTTTTGGTTGTAACCGGAGGCGGACATTCGGAGACCTAAGGGGAATATAGTGGAAAAAGGAATATGTCCAACTAAAAACTATACAGAATCATTCTGTGAAACTTCTGTCTGATCTGTGAATTCAACTAGCAGACTTCAACCTTACTATTGAGCGAGGATTTCTGAAACAACCTTTCTGTAGAAACTGCAAGTGGACGTTCAGTGCACTAAGTGGCCTATAGTGGAAAAAGGAATATTTTCAAATAAAAATTACACAGAAGCATTCTGCGAAACTTCTTTCTGATCTGTGCATTCAACTAGCAGAGTTGAAACTTACTTTTGATTGAGAAGTTCTGGCACTCTCTTTCTGTTGAAACAGAAAGCAGACATTTGGAGCAATAAGGGCCCTATAGTGGAACAAGGAATATCTTCAAATAAAAACAACACAGAAGCATTCTGCGAGACTTCTTTCTCATATGTGTATTCAACTAGCAGAGTTGTACCTTACTTAATATTGAAGAATTTTGAAACACTCTTTCTCTGGAAACTGCAAGTGGAAATTCAGAGCACAAGGGGCCTATAGTGGAAGAACGAATATCTTCAAGTAAAAACTACACAGAAGCATTCTGTGAAACTTCTTACTGATCTGTGCATTCAACTAACAGAGTTGAAGCTTACTATTTATTGAGAAGTTCTGAAACTCTCTTCCTGTAGAAAATGCAAGTGGATATTCGGAGCGCTAAGAGGCCTACAGTGGAAAAAGAAATATATTCAAATAAAAACTACACAGAAGCATTCTGCGAGACTTCTTTCTGATCTCTGCATTCAACTAGCAGAGTTGAACCTTACTTTTGATTGAGGAGTTTTGAAACACTATTTCTGTTGAAACTGCACGCGGACATTCGGAACGCTAAGGGGCCTCTAGTGGAAAAAGGAATATCTTCTAATAAAAACTACACATAAGCATTCTGCGCAACTTCTTTCTGATGTGTGCATTCAACTAGCAGAGTTGAACCTTACTTTTGATTGAGGAGTTTTGAAACACTCTTACAGTAGAAACTGCAAGCGGACATTCGGAGCGCTAAGGGGCCTAAATTGGAAAAAGGAATATCTTCAAATAAATACTACAAAGATGCATTCTGCGAAACTTCTTTCTGATCTGTGCATTCAACTAGCAGAGTTGAAACTTTCGTTTAATTGAGGAGTTTTGAAACACTCTTTCTGTAGAAACTGTAAGCAGACATTCGGAGCGCTAAGAGGACTACAGCAGAAAAACAAATATCTTCAAATAAAAACTACACAGAAGCATTCTGTGAAACTTCTTTCTGATCTGTGCATTCAACTAGCAGAGTTGAACCTTACTTTTGATTGAGCAGTTCTGAAAAACTCTTTCTGTAGGAACTGCAAGCGGACATTCCCAGCGCTAAGGGGTCTATAGTGGAAAAAGGACTATCTTCAAATAAATACTACACAGAAGCATTCAGCGAAACTTCTTTCTGATCTGTGCATTCAACTAACATAGTTGAACCTTACTTTTGATTGAGAGGTTCTGAAACTCTGTAGAAACTGCAAGCGGACATTCAGAGTGCTAAGAGGCCTATAGTGGAAAAAAGAATAACTTGAAATAAATACTACACGGAAGCATTCTGCGAAACTTCTTCATGATCTGTGCATTCAACTAGCAGAGTTGAACCTTACTTTTGATTGAGGATTTTTCAAACAATCTTACAGAAGTAACTGCAAGCGGACATTCGGAGCACTAAGGTGCCTATAGTGGAAAAAGGAATACCTTCAAATAAATACTGCACAGAAGCATTCTGTGAAACTTCTTAGAGATCTGTGCATTTAACTAGCAGAGTTTAACCTTACATTTGATTGAGCACTTCTGAGACACTCTTTCTGTAGAAACTGCAAGCGGACATTCGGAACGCTAAGGGACTTATGGCGGAAAAAGGAATATCTTCAAATAATAGCTACACAGAAGGATTCTGAGAAACTTCATTCTTTTCTGTGCATTCAACTACAAGAGTTGAAACTTACTTTTGATTGAGCAGTTCTGAAACACTCTTTCTGTAGAAACTGCAATCGGACATTCATTGCGCTAATGTGCCTACAGTGGAAAAAGGAATATCTTCAAATAAAAACTACCCAGAAGCATTCTGCGAAACTTCTTTCTTATCTGCACATTCAACTAACAGAGTTGAACCTTACTTTCGATTGAGAAATTCTGAAACTCTCTTTCTGTAGAAACTAAAAGTGGACATTCGGAGTGCTAAGGGGCCTATAGTGGAAAAAGGAATATCTTCAAATAAAAATTACACAGAAGCATTCTGTGAAACTTCATTCTGATCTCTGCTTTCAACTAGCAGAGTTGAACCTTACTTTTGATTGAGCACTTCTGAGACACTGTTTCTGTAGAAACTGCAAGCGGAGATTCGGAGCGCTAAGTGGCCTATAGTGGAAAAAGGAATATCTTCAAATAAAAGATACACAGAAGCATTCTGTGCAACTTTTTCTGATCTGTGCATTCAAATAACAGAGTTGAACCTTACTTTTGATTGAGGAGTTCTGAAACACTCTTTCTCTAGAAAGTGCAAGTGGACTTTCTCAGCGCTAATGGGCATATTGTGGAAAAAGGAATATCTTCAAATAAAAAGTACATAGAAGCATTCTGCAAAACTTTTTTCTGATCTGTGCATTCAACTAGCAGAGTTTAACCTTCCTTTTGATTGAGAAGTTCTGAAACTCTCTTTCCATTGAAACTGCTGGTGGACATTCGGATCGCTAAGGGAACTATAGTGGAAAAGGGAATATCTTCAAATAAAAACTACACAGAAGCATTCTGCGAGACTGCTTTCTGATCTGTGCATTCAACTAGCAGTGTTGAACCTTACTTTTGATTGAGGAGTTTTTAAAGACTCTTTCTGTAGAAAATGCAAGTGGACATTCGGAGTGCTAAGGGGCCTACAGTGGAAAAAGGAATATATTCAAATAAACACTACACAGAAGCATTCTGTGAAACTTCTTTCTGATCTGCGCATTCAAAAAACAGAGTTGAGCTTTACTTTTGATTGACCAGTTCTGAAATACTGTTTCTGTAGAAACTGCAAGCAGAAATTTGGAGCGCTAAGGGGCCTGTAGGGTAAAAATGAATATCCTCAAATAAAAACTACACAGAAGCATTCTGTGAAACCTCTTTCGGATCTGTGCATTGAAGTAACAGAGTTGAAGCTTACTTTTGATGGAGCAGTTCTGAAACACTCTTTCTGTAGAAACTGCAAGCGGATATTTTGAGCGCTAAGGGGCCTATAGTGGAAAAAGGAATAGCTTCAAACAAAAACTACACAGAAGCATTCTGCAAAACATATTTCTGATCTGGCCATTCAACAATCAGGGTTGAAACTCACTTTAGTATTGAGGAATTTTGAAACACTCTTTCTGTACAAACTGCAAGCAGACATTCGGAACTCTAAGGGGCCTATAGTGCAAAAGGGAATATCTTCAAATAAAAACTGCAGAGAAGCATTCTGCGAAACTTCTTTCTCTTCTGTGCATTGAACTAGCAGAGTTGAACTTTACTTTTGCTTGAGGAGTTCTGAAACACTCTTTCTGTAGAAACTGCACGTGGACATTCTCAGTGCTAATGGGCCTATAGTGGAAAAAGGAATAAATTCATATAAAAACTACATAGAAGCATTCTGCGAAACTACTTTCTGATCTGTGCATTCAACTAGCAGAGTTCAACCTTACTTTTGATTGAGCAGTCCTGAAATACTCTTTCTGTAGAAACTGCAAGCGGACATTCAGAGCGCTAACGGGCCTGTAGTGGAAAAAGAATATCTTCAAATAAAAACTACACAGAAGCATTCTGTGAAACCTCCTTCTGATCTGTGCATTCAACTGAGTTGAAACTTAATTGTGACTGAGAAGTTCTGAAAATCTCTTTCCGTAGAAAGTGCAAGTGGACATTTGGACCGCAGAGGGGCTTGTATTGGAAAAAGGAATGTCTTCAAATAAAAACTACACAGAAGCATTTTGAAAAACATCTTTCTTATCTGTGCATTCAACTGGCAGAGTTGAACTTTACTTTTGATTGACGAGTTCTGAAACACTCTTTCTGTAGAAACTGCAAGTGGACATTCAGTGCGCTATGGGACCTACATTGGAAAAAGGAACATCCTCAAATAAAAACTGCACAGAAACATTCTGGGAGACATTTTTCTGTTTTGTGCATCCAACTAGTAGAGCTGAACCGTACTTTTGATTGAGCAGTTCTAAAACTCTCTTTCTGTAGAAACTGCAAGCCGAGATTCGGAGCGCTAAGAGGCCTATAGTGGAAAAAGAAATGTATTCAAATAAAAACTACACAGAAGAATTTTGCGAAAATTCTTTCTGAACTGTGCATTCAACTAGCGGAGTTGAACCTTACTTTTGATTGAACAGTTCTGAAACACTCTTTCTGTAGAAACTGCAAACAGACATTCGGAGCGCAAAGGGGCCTACAGTGGATAAAGGAATATCTTCAAATAAAAACTACACAGAAACACTCTGTGAAACGTCTTTCTGATCTGTGCATTCAACTAGCAGACTTGAAATTTACTTTTGATTGAGCATTTCTGAAACACTCTTTAAGTAGAAACTGCAAGTGGACAATCGGAGCGTTAAGGGGCCTAAAGTGGAAAAAGGCATATCTTCAAGTGAAAAATACACGGTAGCATTCTGCGAAACTTCTTTCTGATCTGTGCATTCAACTAGCTGAGCTGAAACGTACATTTGACTGAGGAGTTCTGAAACACACTTTCTGTAGAAACTGGAAGTCTACATGCAGAGCGCTAAAGGGCCTACAGTGGAAAAAGGAATATCTTCCAATAAAAACTACACAGAAGCACTCTACAAAACTTCTTTCTGTTCTGTGCATTCAACTAGCAGAGTTGAACCTTACTTTGGTTGAGCAGTTCTTGAAACACTCTTTCTGTAGAAACTGCAAGTGGACATTCGGAGGGCTAAGGTGCCTACAGTGGAAAAAGGAATATCTTCAAATAAAACTACACAGGAGCATTCTAAGAAACTTCTTTCTGATCCGTGCATTCAACTAGCCGAGTTGAACCTTACTTTGAATGAACAGTTCTGAAACTCTCTTTATGTAGAAACTGCAAGTGGGCAATCGGAACACTAAGGGGCCTATAGTGGCAAAAGGAATATCTTCAAATTAAAACTACACAGAAGGATTCTGCGAAACGACTTTCTGATCTGTGCATTCAGCTAACAGAGTTGAACCTTTCTTTAGATTGAGAAGTTCCGAATCTTGTTTTCGGTAGAAACGGCATGTGGACATTTGGAGCGCTTCGGGGCCTACAGTGGAAAAAGGAATATCTTCCAATAAAAACTACACAGAAGCACTCTACAAAACTTCTTTCTGTTCTGTGCATTCAACTAGCAGAGTTGAACCTTACTTTGGTTGAGCAGTTCTTGAAACACTCTTTCTGTAGAAACTGCAAGCGGACATTCGGAGCGCTAAGGGGCTTATAGTGGAAAAAGGAATATCTTCAAGTAAAAACTACACAGGAGCATTCTGTGAAACTTCTTTCTGATCTGTGCATTCAACTAGCAGAGTTGAACCTTACTTTTTAATCAGCAGTTCTGAAACACTCTTTCTGTAGAAACAGGGAGCGGACATTCGGAGCGCTAAGGGGCCTAAGGTGGAAAAAGGAATATCTTCAAATAAAAACTACAGAGAAGTATTCTGCGCAACTTATTTCTGATCTGTGCATTCAACTAGCAAAGTTGAATCTTACTTTTGATTGAGGAGTTTTGAAACACTCTTTCCGTAGAACCTGCAAGCGGACATTCGGAGCACTAAAGGGCCTATAGTGGAAAAAGGAATATGTTTAAATAAAAACTACACAGAAGCATTCTGTGAAACTACTTTTTGATCTGTGCATTCAACTAGCAGAGTTGAACTTTACTATTCATTGAGCAGTTCTGAAACACTCTTTCTGTAGAAACTGCAAGCAGAAGTTTGGAGGGCTAAGGGGACCATAGTGGCAAAAGGAATATCCTCAAATAAAAACTACTCAGAAGTATTCTGTGAAACTTCTTTCAGATCTGTGCATTCAACTAGCAGAGTTGTACCTTAGTTTTGGTTGAGGAGTTTTGAAACATTCTTTCTGTAGAAACTGCAAGTGGACATTCGGAAGTCTAAGTGACCTATAGTGGAAAAAGGTATATCTTCATATAAAAACTACACCGAAGCATTTAACGAAACTACTTTCTGATCTGTGCATTCAACTAGCAGAGCTGAACCTTACTTTTGATTGAGCCTTTCTGAAACTCTCTTTGTGTAGAAACTGCAAGCCAACATTCGGAGCGCTAAGGGGCTTAGAGTGGAAAAAGGAATATGTTCAAATAAAAACTACACAGAAGCATTCTGCGAAACTTCTTTCTGATGTGTGCTTTCAACTAACAGAGTTAAACCTTACTTTTGATTGAGAAGTTCTGAAACTCTCTTTCTGTATAAACTGCAAGCGGAAATTCGCAGCGCTAAGGGGCCTATAGTGGAAAAAGAAATATCTTCAAATGAAAACTACACAGAAGTATTCTGCAAAGCTTCCTTCTGATCTGTGCATTAAACTAACAGAGTTGAACCTTACTTTTGATTGATAAGATCTGAAACTCTCTTTCTGTAGAAACAGCAAGCGGATATTCGGAGCGCTAAGGGGCCTACAGTGGAAAAAGTAATATCTTCAAATAAAAACTCCACAGAAGCATTCTGCGAGACTACTTCCTGATCTGTGCATTCAACTAGCATAGTTGAACCTTACTTTTGATTGAGCAGTTCAGAAAGGCCCTTTCTGTAGAAACTAGGAGCGGACATTCGGAACCCTAAGGGGCCTGTAGTGGAAAAAATAATATCTTCAAATAAAAACTACACAGAAGCATTCTGCGAAAATTCTTTCTGATCTGTGCATTCAACTAACATAGTTGAACCTTACCTTTGATTGAGATGTTCTGAAATTCTCTTTCTGTAGAAACTGCAAGCAGACATTCAGTGCGCTAAGGGGTCTATAGTGGAAAAAGGAATATCTTCAAATAAAAACTAAACCGAAGAATGCTGCAAAACTTCTTTCTGATATGTGCATTCAACTAACAGCGTTGAACGTTACTTTTGATTGAGGAGTTTGAAACACTCCTTCTGTAGAAACAGCAATTGGACATTTGGAGCGCTACGCGGCACATCGAGGAAAAAGGAATATCTTCAAATAAAAACTACACAGAAGCATTCTGTGAAACTTCTTTCTGACCTGTGCATTCAACTAACAGAGTTGAACCTTACTTTTGATTGAGGAGTTTTGAAACACTCTTTCTGTAGAAACTGCAAGTGGACATTTGGAGCCCTACGCCCCCTGACGTGGAAAAAGGAATATCTTCAAATAAAAACTGCACAGATGCATTCTGTGAAACTACTTTCTGCTCTGAGCATTCATCTAACAGAGTTGAAACTTACTTTTGGTTGAGGAATTTTGATTCACTCTTTCTGTAGAAACTGCAAGTGGAAAATTGGAAGGTTATGCGGCCTATCGTGGAAAAAGGAATATCTTCAAATAAGATCTACACAGAAGCATTCTGTGAAACTGCTTTCTGATTTGTGCGTTCAACTAACAGAGTTGTACCTTACTTTTGATTCAGGAGTTTTGAAACACTCTTTCCGTAGAAACTGCAAGTGGACATTAAGAGCGCTACGCGGCCAGTCGTGGAAAAGGGATTATCTTCAAATAAATCTATACCGATGCATTCTGTGAATCTTCTTTCTGATCTGTGCATTCAACAACACAGTTAAGCCTTACTGTTGATTGAAGAGTTTTGAAACACTCTTTCTGTAGAAACTGAAAGTGGACAATTGGAGGACTACGTGGCCTATCATGGAAAAAGGAATATCTACAAATAAAAACTACACAGAAGGATTCTAGGAAACTTCTTTCTGATCTGTGCATTCAACTAAGGGAGTTGAACATTATTTTTGATTGTGGAGGTTTGAAACACTCCTTCTGTGGAAACTGAACATGGACATTTGGAGCGCTACGCGGCCTGTCGTGGAAAAAGGAATATCTTCAAATAAAAACTACACCAAAGCATTCTGTGGAACTTCTTTCTAATCAGTGCATTCACCTAACAGACTTGAAACTTACTTTTGATTGAGGAGTTTTGAAACAGTCTTTCTGTAGGAAATGCAATAGGACATTTGGAGCACTACGCGGCCTATCGTGCAAAAAGGAATATCTTCAAATAAGTACTACAAAGAAGCATTCTGTGAAACTTCTTTCTGATCTGTGCATTCAACTAACAGAGTAGAACCTTACTTTTGATTGAGGAGTTTTGAAACACTCTTTCTGTAGAAACTGTAAGTGGACATTTGGAGCGCTACGTGGCCTATCGTGGAAAAAAGAATATCCTCAAATAAAAACTACACAGAAGCATTCTGTGAAACTTCTTTCTGACCTGTGCATTCAACTAACAGAGTTGAACCTTACTTTTGATTGAGGAGTTTTGAAACACTCTTTCTGTAGAAACTGCAAGTGGACATTTGGAGCCCTACGCCCCCTGACGTGGAAAAAGGAATATCTTCAAATAAAAACTGCACAGATGCATTCTGTGAAACTACTTTCTGCTCTGAGCATTCATCTAACAGAGTTGAAACTTACTTTTGGTTGAGGAATTTTGATTCACTCTTTCTGTAGAAACTGCAAGTGGAAAATTGGAAGGTTATGCGGCCTATCGTGGAAAAAGGAATATCTTCAAATAAGATCTACACAGAAGCATTCTGTGAAACTGCTTTCTGATTTGTGCGTTCAACTAACAGAGTTGTACCTTACTTTTGATTCAGGAGTTTTGAAACACTCTTTCCGTAGAAACTGCAAGTGGACATTAAGAGCGCTACGCGGCCAGTCGTGGAAAAGGGATTATCTTCAAATAAATCTATACCGAAGCATTCTGTGAATCTTCTTTCTGATCTGTGCATTCAACAACACAGTTAAGCCTTACTGTTGATTGAAGAGTTTTGAAACACTCTTTCTGTAGAAACTGAAAGTGGACAATTGGAGGACTACGTGGCCTATCATGGAAAAAGGAATATCTACAAATAAAAACTACACAGAAGGATTCTAGGAAACTTCTTTCTGATCTGTGCATTCAACTAAGGGAGTTGAACATTATTTTTGATTGTGGAGGTTTGAAACACTCCTTCTGTGGAAACTGAACATGGACATTTGGAGCGCTACGCGGCCTGTCGTGGAAAAAGGAATATCTTCAAATAAAAACTACACCAAAGCATTCTGTGGAACTTCTTTCTAATCAGTGCATTCACCTAACAGACTTGAAACTTACTTTTGATTGAGGAGTTTTGAAACAGTCTTTCTGTAGGAAATGCAATAGGACATTTGGAGCACTACGCGGCCTATCGTGCAAAAAGGAATATCTTCAAATAAGTACTACAAAGAAGCATTCTGTGAAACTTCTTTCTGATCTGTGCATTCAACTAACAGAGTAGAACCTTACTTTTGATTGAGGAGTTTTGAAACACTCTTTCTGTAGAAACTGTAAGTGGACATTTGGAGCGCTACGTGGCCTATCGTGGAAAAAAGAATATCCTCAAATAAAAACTACACAGAAGCATTCTGTGAAACTTCTTTCTGATCTGTGCTTTCAAGTAACAGAGTTGAACCTTACTTTTGATTGTGGAGTTTTGAAACAATCTTTCTGTAGAAACTGCAAGTGGACATTTGGAGCCCTACACAACCTATCGTGGAAAAAGGAATGTGATCAAATAAAAACTAAACCGAAGCATTCTGTGAAACTTCTTTCTGATGTGTGCATTCAACTAACAGAGTTGAACCTTACTTTTGATTGAGGTGTTTTGAAACACTCTGTTTGTAGAAACTGCAAGTGGACATTTGGAGCGCTCCGCAGCCTATTATGGAAAAAGGAATATCTTCAAATTAAAACTACACAGAAGCATTCTGTGAAGCTTCTTTCTGATCTGTGCATTCAAATAGCAGATTTGAACCTTACTTTTGATTGAGGGAGGAGTTTTGAAACACTCTTTCTGTAGAAACTGCCAGTGTACATTTGGAGAGATACACAGCCTTTCGTGGAAAAAGGAATATCTTCAACAACAAACTACACAGAAGCAATCTGTGAAACTGCCTTCTGATTTGTGCATTCAACTAAAAGAGTTGAACCTTACTTTTGATTGAGGAGTTTTGAAACACTCTTTCTGTAGAAACTGCAAGTTGATATTTGGAGTGTTAAGAGGCGTATCGTGGAAAAAGTAATATCTTCAAATAAAAACCACACAGAAGCATTCTGTGAAACTTCTCTCTGATCTGTGCATTCAACTAAGAGAGTTGAACCTTGCTTTTGATTGAGGAGTTTTGAAACACTCTTTCTGTAGAAACTGTAAGTGGACATTTGGAGCGCTACGCGGCCTATCGTGGAAAAAGGAATATCTTCAAATGAAAACTACAAAGAAGCATTCTGTGAAACTTCTTTCTGATCTGTGCATTCAACTAGCAGAGTTGAAACTTACTTTTGATTGAGGAGTTTTGAAACACTCTTTCTGTAGGAACTGCAAGTGGTCATTTGGAGCTCTACGCTGCCTATCGTTGAAAAAGGAATATCTTCAAATAAAAACTACACAGAAGCATTCGGTGAAACTTCTCTCTGATCTGTGCATTCAATTAAGAGAGTTGAACCTTACTTTTGATTGAGGAGTTTTGAAACACTCCTTCTGTAGAAACTGTAAATGGACATTTGGAGTGCTAGGTGGCCTATCGTGGAAGAAGGAATATCTTCAGATAAAAACTACACAGAAGCATTCTGTGAAACTTCTTTCTGATCTGTGGTTTCAACTAACAGAGATCAACCTTACTTTTGATTGAGGAATTTTGAAACACCCTTTCTGTAGAAACTGCAAGTGGACATTTTGAGCATTATGTGGCCAATCATGGAAAAAGGAATAACTTCAAATAAAAACTACACAGAAGCATTCTGTGAAATTTCTTTATGATCTGGGCATTGAACTAACATAGTTGAACCTTACTTGTGATTGAGGAGTTTTGAAACACTCTTTCTGTGGAAACTGCAAGTGGATATTTGGAGCACTATGCGGCCTATTGTGGAAAAAGGAATATCTTCAAATAAACCCTATGCAGAAGGATTCTGTGAAACTATTTTCTGACCGGTGTATTCAACTAAGGGTATTGAACCTTACTTTTGATAGAGCCGTTTTGAAACAATCTTTCTGTAGAAACTGCATGTGGAAATTTGGAGCGCTACACGGCCTATCGTGGAAAAAGTAATATCTTCAAATAAAAACTAAACAGAAGCATTCTGTGAAACTTCTTTCTGATCTTCACATTCAACTAACAGAGTTGAACTTTACTTTTGATTGAGGAGTTTTGAAACACTCTTTCTGTAGAAACGGCAAGTGGATATTTGGAGCGCTAAGAGGCCTATCGTGGAAAAAGGAATAGCTTCAAATAAAAACCACACGGAATCATTCTGTGAAACTTCTTTCTGATCAGTGCATTCAACTAACAGAGTTCAACCTTACTTTTGATTGAGGAGTTTTGAAACACACTTTCTGTAGAAACTGCAACTGGACATTTGGACCCTTACGTGCCCTGTCATGGAAAAAGGAATAACTTCAAATAAAAACTACACAGATGCATTCAGTGAAATTTCTTTCTGATCTGTGCATTCAACTAACAGATTTGAAACTTACTTTTGATTGAGGAGTTTTGAAACACTCTTTCTGTACAAACTGCATGTGGACATTTGGAGCGCTTCGTGGCCTATCGTGGAAAAAGGAATATCTTCAAATGAAAACTACAGAGCAGCACTCTGTGAAACTTCTCTCTGATCTGTGCATTCAACTAACAGAGTTGAACCTTACTTTTGATTGAGGAGTTTTGAAACACTCTTTCTGTAGAAACTGCAAGTGGACATTTGGAGCACTACATGGCCTATTGTGGAAAAAGGAATATCTTCAAATAAAAACTACACGGAAGCATTCTGTGAAACTTCTTTCTGATCTGTGCATTCAGCTAACAGAGTTGAACCTTCCTTTTGATTGAGGAGTTTTGAAGCACTCTTTCTGTAGAAATTGGAAGTGGACATTTGGAGCGCTATGCGGCCTATAGTGGAAAAAGGAGTATCTTCAAATAAAAACTACACAGAAGCATTCTGTGCAACTTCTTTTTGATCTGTGCATTCAACTAACAGAGTTGAACCTTACTTTCGATTGAGGAGTTTTGAAACACTCTTTCTGTAGAAGCCTCAAGTGGACATTTGAAGCGCTAAACAGCCTCCTGTGAAAAAAGGCATATCTTCAAATAAAAACTACACAGAACCATTCTGTGAAACTTCTTTCTGATATGTGCATTCAACTAAGAGAGTTCAACCTTACTTTTGATTGAGGAGATTTGAAACACTCTTTCTGTAGAAACTGCAAGTGCACATTTGGAGCGCTACGTGGCCTATCATTTAAACAGGAATATCCTTAAAGAAAAACTACACAGAAGCATTCTGTGAAACTTCTTTCTCATCTGAGCATTCAGATAACAGAGTTGAACCTTACTTTTGATGGAGGAGTGTTGAAACACTCTTTCTGTAGAAAGTGCAAGTGGACATTTGGAGTGTAACGCGGCCCATCATGGAAAAAGGAATATCTTCAAATAAAAACTAGACAGAAGCATTCAGTGAAACTTCTTTCCGATCTCTGCATTCAAGTAACAGTGGTGAGGTTTACTTTTGATTGAGGAGTTTTGAAACACTCTTTCTGTAGAAACTGCAAGTGGACATTTGGAGGCCTAAGAGGCCTTACATGGAAAAAGGAATATCTTCAAATAAAAACTACACAGAAGCATTGTCTGAAACTTCTTTCTGATCTGTGCATTCAACTAACAGACACGAACCTTCCTTTTGATTGAGGAGTTCTGAAACACTCTTTCTGTACAAACTGCAAGTGGACATTTGGAGTGCTCCTGGGTTATTGTGGAGGAAAGTGTATCTTCAAATAAAAACTAAACTGAAGCATTCTGTGAAACTACTTTCTGATCTGTGTATTCAGGTAATAGAGTTGAACCGTACTTTTGATTGAGGAGTTTTGAAACCCTCTTTCTATAGAAACTGCAAGTGGACATTTGCAGTGCTATGCAGCCTATTGTGGAAAAAGGAGTATCTTTAAATTAAAACTACACAGAAGCACTCTGTGAAACTTTTTTCTGATCTGTGCATTCAACTAACAGAGTTGATACTTACTTTTGATTGAGGAGATTTGAAACTTTCTGTTGAAACTGCAAGTGGATATTTGGAACGCTATGCGGCCGGTCTTGGAAAAGGAATAACTTCAAATAAAAACTACAAAGAAGAATTCTGTGAAACTTCTTTCTGATCTGTTCATTCAACTAACAGAGTTGAAACTTACTTTTGATTCAGGAGTTTTGAAACACTCTCTCTGTAAAAACTGCAAGTGGACATTTGGAGCGCTACGTGGCCTATCGTCGAAAAAGGAGTATCTTCAAATAAAAACTACACAGAAGCATTCTGTGAAACTTCTTTCTGATCTGTGCATTCAACTAACAGAGTGGAACCTTACTTTTGATTGAGGAGTTTTTAAACACTCTTTCTGTACAAAGTACAAGTGGACATCTGGAGCGCTACGCAGCCCATCGTGGAAAAAGAATATCCTCAAATAAAAACTACACAGAAGCATTCTGTGAAACTACATTCTGATCTGTGCATTCAACTAACAGAGATGAATCTTATTTTTGGTTGAGGAGTTTTGAAACACTATTTCAGTAG
This sequence comes from Nomascus leucogenys, assembly GCF_006542625.1. Taxonomy (NCBI): domain Eukaryota; kingdom Metazoa; phylum Chordata; class Mammalia; order Primates; family Hylobatidae; genus Nomascus; species Nomascus leucogenys. The sequence goes on from NW_022096097.1 coordinate 51,647, forward strand.
TAACTGCAATTGGACATTTGAAGTGCTGCGCAGCCTGTCGTGCAAAAGGAATATCTTCAAATAAAAACTACGCAGAAGCATTCTGTGAAACTTCTTTCTGATCTGTGCATTAAACTAACAGAGTTGAACCTTACTTTTGATTGAAGAGTTTTGAAACACACTTTCTGTAGAAACTGCAAGTGGACATTGGGAGCGCTAAGAAGCCTATTGTGGAAAAAGGAATATCATCAAAGAAAAAGTACATTGAAGAATTCTGTGAAACTACTTTCTGATCTGTGCATTCAACTAATAGACTTTAAACTTATTTTTGGTTGAGGAGATTTGAAACACTCTTTCTGTAGAAACTGCAAGTGGACTTTTGCAGCGATGCGCGGCCTATCGTGGAAAAAGGAATAACTTCAAATAAAAACTACACAGAAGCATTCTGTGAAACTACTTTCTGAACTGTGCATTCAACTAACAGATTTGAACCTCACTTTTGTTGCAGGAGTTTTGAAATACTTATTCTGTAGAACCTGCATGTGGACATTTTGAGCGCCACGTGGCCCATCATGAAAAAGGGAATATCTTCAAAGAAAAACTACACGGAAGCATTCTGTGAAACATGTTTCTGATCATTGCATTCAACTAACTGAGTTGAAACTTACTTTTGATGGAGGAGTTTTGAAACACGCTTTCTGTTGAAACTGCAATTGGACATTTGGAGGGCTACAAGACCTTTCATGGAAAAACGAATATCTTCAAATAAAAACTACACAGAAGCATTCTGTGAAACATCTTTCTGATCTGTGCATTCAGATAACAGAGTTGAACCTTACTTTTGATTGAGGAGTTTCGAAAATCTCTATCTGTAGAACCTACAAGTAGACATTTGGAGTGTTACGCGGCCTATCGTGGATAAAGGAATATCTTCCAATAAAAACTACACAGAAGCATTCTGTGAAACTAAATTCTGATCTGTGCATTCAACTAACAGAGTTGAAACTTTCTTTTGTTTGAGGAGTTTGGAAACAATCTTTCTGTAGAAACTGCAAGTGGACCTTTGGAGCACTACGAGGCCTATTGTGGAAAAAGAAATATCTTCAAATCAAAACTACACAGAAGCATTCTGTGAAATTAATTTCTGATCTGTCCATTCAACTAAGGGAGTTGAACCTTACTTTTGATTGAGGAATTTTGAAACACTCTTTCTGTAGAAACTGCAAGTGGACATTTGGAGTGCTACGAGGCCAATCGTGTAAAAAGGAATATCTTGAAATAAAAAATACACAGAAGCATTCCGTCAAACCTCTTTGTGATCTCTGCATTCAACTAACAGAGTTGAACCTTACTTTTGATGGAGGAGTTTTGAAAAACTATTTCTGTAGAAAGCGCAACTGGACATTTGGAGCGCTACGCAGCCTATCATGGAAAAAGGATTACCTTGAAATAAAAACTACACAGAAGCATTCTTTGAAAGTTCTTTCTGATCTGTGTTTTCAACTAACATAGTTGAACCTTACTTTTGATTGAGGAGTTTTAAAACACTCTTTCTGTAGAAACTGCAAGTGGACGTTTGGAGCACTAGTTGGCCTACAGTGGAAAAAAATATCTTCAAATAAAAACTACACAGAAGCATTCTGTGAAACTTCTTTCTGATCTGTGCATTCAACTTACAGTGTTGAACCTTACTTTTGATTGAGGAGTTTTGAAACACACTTTCTCTAGAAACTGCAAGTGGACGTTTGGAGCACTAGCTGGCCTAGAGTGGAAAAAAAATATCTTCAAATAAAAACTACACAGAAGCATTCTGTGAAACTTCTTTCTGATCTGTGCATTCAACTGACAGTGTTGAACCTTACTTTTGATTGAGGAGTTTTGAAAGACTCTTTCTGTAGAAACTGCAAGTGGAGATTTGTAGCGCTACGTGGCCTATCGTGGAAAAAGGAGTATCTTCAAATAAAAACTACACAGAAGCATTCTGTGAAACTTCTTTCTGATCTGTACATTCAAATAACAGAGCTGAACCTTACTTTTGATTGAGGAGTTTTGAAACACTCTTTCTGTAGAAACTGCAAGTGGACGTTTGGAGCACTAGTTGGCCTATAGTGGAAAAAAAATATCTTCAAATAAAAACTACACAGAAGCATTCTGTGAAACTTCTTTCTGATCTGTGCATTCAACTGACAGTGTTGAACCTTACTTTTGATTGAGGAGTTTTGAAACACACTTTCTGTAGAAACTGCAAGTGGACGTTTGGAGCGCTAGCTGGCCTAGAGTGGAAAAAAATATCTTCAAATAAAAACTACACAGAAGCATTCTGTGAAACTTCTTTCTGATCTGTGCATTCAACTGACAGTGTTGAACCTTACTTTTGATTGAGGAGTTTTGAAAGACTCTTTCTGTAGAAACTGCAAGTGGACATTTGTAGCGCTACGTGGCCTATCGTGGAAAAAGGAGTATCTTCAAATAAAAACTACACAGAAGCATTCTGTGCAACTACTTTCTGATCTGTACATTCAAATAACAGAGCTGAACCTTACTTTTGATTGAGGAGTTTTGAAACACTCCTTCCGTAGAAACTGCAAATGGACATTTGGAGTGCTACGCGGTCTATCGTGAAAAAAGGGATATCTTCAAATAAAAAGTACACAGAAGCATTCTGTGAAACTTCTTTCTGATCTCTTCATTCAAGTAACAGAGGTGAAGTTTACTTTTGATTGAGGAGTTTTGAAACAATCTTTCTGTAGAAACTGCAAGTGGACATTTGGAGGCCTAAGAGGCCTCACGTGGAAAAACGAATATCTTCAAATAAAAACTACACAGAAGCATTCTGTGAAACTTCTTTCTGATCTGTGCATTCAACTAACAGAGTTGAACCTTCCTTTTGATTGAGGAGTTTTGAAGCACTCTTTCTGTAGAAATTGGAAGTGGACATTTGGAGCGCTATGCGGCCTATAGTGGAAAAAGGAGTATCTTCAAATAAAAACTACACAGAAGCATTCTGTGCAACTTCTTTTTGATCTGTGCATTCAACTAACAGAGTTGTATCTTACTTTTCATTGAGGAGTTTTGAAACACTCATTCTGTAGAAACTGCAAATGGACATTTGGAGCGCTAAGAGGCCTATCATGGAAAAAGGAATATCTTCAAATAAAAACTACACAGAAGCATTCTGTGAAACTACTTTCTGATTTGTGCATTCAACTAACAGAGTTGAACCTTACTGTTGATTGAGGAGTTTTGAAACACTCTTTCTGCAGAAAGTGCAAGTGGACATTTGGAGCGCTACGTGGCCTATCGTGGAAAAAGGAATATCTTCAAATAAAAACTACACGGAAGCATTCTATGAAACTTGTTTCTGATCTCTGCATTCAACTAACAGAATTGAACCTTACTTTTGATTGAGGAGTTTTGAAATAGGCTTTCCGTAGAAACTGCAAGTGGACATTTGGAGCGCTACATGACCTATCGTGGAAAAAGGAACATCTTCAACTGAAACCTCACAGAAGCATTCTGTGAAACTTGTTTCTGACCTTTGCATTCAAGTAACAGAGTTCAAGGTTACTTTTGATTGTGGAGTTTTGAAACATTCTTTCTGTAGAAACTGCAAATGGACATTTGTAGCACTACATGGACTATCATGGAAAAAGGAGTATCTTCAAATAAAAAGTACACAGAAGCATTCTGTGAAACTTCTTTCTGATCTCTTCATTCAAGTAACAGAGGTGAAGTTTACTTTTGAATTGAGGAGTTTTGAAACAATCTTTCTGTAAGAAACTGCAAGTGGACATTTGGAGGCCTAAAGAGGCCTCACGTGGAAAAACGAATATCTTCAAATAAAAACTACACAGAAGCATTCTGTGAAACTTCTTTCTGATCTGTGCATTCAACTAACAGAGTTGAACCTTCCTTTTGATTGAGGAGTTTTGAAGCACTCTTTCTGTAGAAAATGCAAGTGGACATTTGGAGCGCTATGCGGCCTATTGGAAAAAAGGAGTATCTTCAAATAAAAACTACACAGAGCATTCTGTGCAACTTCTTTTGATCTGTGCATTCAACTAACAGGTTGTATCTTACTTTCATTGAGGAGTTTTGAAACACTCATTCTGTAGAAACTGCAAATGGACATTTGGAGCGCTAAGAGGCCCATCATGGAAAAAGGAATATCTTCAAATAAAAACTACACAGAAGCATTCTGTGAAACTACTTCTGATTTGTGCATTCAAACTAACCAGGAGTTGAACCTTACTGTTGATTGAGGAGTTTTGAAACACTCTTTCTGCAGAAAGTGCAAGTGGACATTTGGAGCGCTACGTGGCCTATCGTGGAAAAAGGAATATCTTCAAATAAAAACTACACAGAAGCATTCTATGAAACTTGTTTCTGATCTCTGCATTCAACTAACAGAATTGAACCTTACTTTTGATTGAGGAGTTTTGAAATAGGCTTTCCGTAGAAACTGCAAGTGGACATTTGGAGCGCTACGTGACCTATCGTGGAAAAAGGAACATCTTCAAACTGAAACCTCACAGAAGCATTCTGTGAAACTTGTTTCTGACCTTTGCATTCAAGTAACAGAGTTCAAGGTTACTTTTGATTGTGGAGTTTTGAAAACTTCTTTCTGTAGAAACTGCAAATGGACATGTTGTAGCACTACATGGACTATCATGGAAAAAGGAGTATCTTCAATATAAAAAGTACACAGAAGCATTCTGTGAAACTTCTTTCTGATATGTGCATTCAACTGACAGATGGAGCGCTACAAGGCCCATCGGGAAAAAGGAATATCTTCTTATGAAAACTACCCCAGAAGCAATTCTGTGAATCTTCTTTCTGATCTGTGCATTCAACTCACAGAGTTGAACTTTGCTTTTGATTGAAGAGTTTGAAACACAGTTTCGGTAGAAACTGCAACTGGACATTTCGAGTACTAATAAGCCTTTCGTAGAAAAAGGAATATCATCAAATAAAAACTACACAGAAGCATTCTGTGAAACTACATTCTGATCTGTGCATTCAACTAACATAGATGAATCTTATTTTTGGTTGAGGAGTTTTGAAACACTATTACAGTAAAAACTGCAATTGGATATTTGAAGCGCTGCGAGGCCTGTTGTGGAAAAAGGAAAATATTCAAATAAAATCTACGCAGAAGCATTATGTGAAACTTCTTTCTGATCTGTGCATTTAACTAACAGAGTTGAACCTTACTTTTGATTGAAGTGTTTTGAAACACACTTTCTGTAGAAACTGCAAGTGGACATTGGAGCGCTAAGAAGAGCCTAATGTGGAAAAAGGAATATCATCAAATAAAAACTACCACAGAAGCATTCTTCGAAACTTCTTTCTGATCTGTGCATTCAACTAATAGACTTTAAACTTATTTTTCGTTGAGGAGTTTGAAACAATCGTTCGTAGAAACTGCAAGTGGATATTTGCAGCGATGGGTGGCCTATCGTGGCAAAGGAATAAGTTCAAATAAAAACTACACAGAAG